>NC_140301.1:52268749-52408324 GCF_964211825.1 Aythya ferina
AAAGAAAGAAAGAAAGAAAGAAAGAAAGAAAGAAAGAAAGAAAGAAAGAAAGAAAGAAAGAAAGAAAGAAAGAAAGAAAGAAAGAGAAAGAAAGTCTGGTTTTGACTTACTAATTTTAGGGCTCCTAAAGGATCTGGGTTTAAAAAAAATCACATATTTGAAATAGTACTGCTTTCCTATGTACAATGAAAATCATAAGGGAATAATATGACTAAGAAATTGCAGTCAGGTACTTAATTCTCAGCTCCTTTTAGCTGGCATTGATGCTTCAATTTTCCAGAAAGCTTGAATTACTAAATTTCCTAGCTTTCACTATTGTAAGGAATATTTCTTACAATGTTATTACAGAAGCTTTTTTTTTCCTTTTTCCTTTTTATTTTCATATATTTAATGTATGTAAATTTTTTTAATTAATATTTATTTAGGGATAAAATGAAGGGGTTTTGCATCACAGAAATGGACAAATTTATCAGACATGCTAATCTACTAGTGTCTGCAAGGTTATCCTGGAGGTACATTTGGCTCCACATATCCCACTATCATATATATGTCCAATAATGGGCTTCTCCTGGGGAATAAGGGATAGAAAACAGAAAGGGAACCAGGAAGCTAAGGACAGGATGCAGATGATGCTCTGAAATGGCTGGCATTGGTACAGAAGGAGCCATAAGCCTGGCTCGGTAGTGAGAACCTGACAAGTGCACCTGTAGAATCGTCTGACTGAGACTCCACAGCTAAGACATTGCATGCAGTGCGGGGCTCTGCATACAGCAGGGCAAAATTCAATCTTGTCTTCTTTTCAGGAGCCATCCATGAAGATTTCTACTGTGATTATCATACATTCAGACTGAGTCTGCAAAAGAAGTTCAAAATGACTGAAGATTTTGGCTAGAGAAGGTCATACAGAAAGACTCCCTTGCTAGCCACAATCTGAGAGTATAGATCAGATTCCTAATTAGGACTCAGTGTTAATTATTTTGAAAGGATAGCAAGAAACACAGAGCAAGAAATAGAAAGCTTAGCAAGAAACATCAGCTGAGTGTCTTTGTACGCTCTACATTTTCTGTGCCATCAATGTTTTTGCACTCACATTTAGAGGTTAATTTTTTGAAGGAAGACTCAGAATAGATTAATTTTAATAGAAGCTGCCAAATAACTCTCTAACTTGGTTTTGAAAATTTCAGCAACAGTATCAAGGAGCCCATCTAGCGAATTTGTACACTCCCAAGCAAAAGGATTATAGCTTTACCTATATTTTGGATAACCCAGAACAACACTCTGTACTTGGAAAACATAAACACATTCAAATATGAGTGACTGGTCTCACATTCCCAAATGTGCATATGCACCCAACAGGCAGGCAGTTCTGTTCAGGAATAAAATGGAAATTATTATAACCAACTCACCACTTGATTTTTAAGCCTTTCTTTCTTTGCTGGTTGCACCTTTTCACTGAGTAGATATACTTTGGTCTTTAAATTGTATTTTCCTCATTGAATTTCCTCGTTGCATGCTTCTTTGCATGTTTCATTGCTCAATACTATCATTCATTAATGTTTCAGCTGCTTTCTTTTGTCTGCTGCCCTTCTCCTGTTAACATCAAGTTTCTTTGCTAGCCAAATAAGTTATCCCACTCATTTTATAATGCCTTGGTTTCAGCTTTAAAAAGTAAAATAAAATAAAATAAAATAAAATAAAATAAAATAAAATAAAATAAAATAAAATAAATAAAATAAAATAAAATAAAATAAAATAAAATAAAATAAAATAAAATAAAATAAAATAAAATAAATAAAATAAAATAAAATAAAATAAAATAAAATAAAATAAAATAAAATAAATAAAATAAAAGCAGAAGGATACAACACCTTCAGATGGGTTATTAGAATTCAGTATGACTGGCAAGTGTCATTTAAAAAAGAGATACTGCACCTTTAATAAATTTAATCCACGTCTGATTACAGAGGAAGAAAGCTCTTTTTTAATCTTACAGGGCTGGAATATTGCAATAACTGTTCCATCTGATTTTAAAAATAAGATTTGCTAAAGGTCAACGTATCTCCTGGCCACATATGCAGCAACATTGAAATTTCCTTGGCCAGGGAATAAAAAGATTCTATCATTAAAAATAAAAGCGCAAGGACATCTTGCAAGCCCATAGGGTTTTTAGAAAGAGAAGGAGACATTTCGTTATCAACTAGCAATCATAAGATTTTTAAGCAATATCTCTAATCTGCTTCTCTTCCCCCCACCCCCGCTCCCCACAACCCCCCTTTCCTTTTCACATCAAGGTCTTTTTATCTTCCAATTTTGCATCTAAAGATGAGGTGAATGCCATTAGCTCAATTCAACCTCAAGTGTAGTCAGATGTGCCTGTGATTTCTGAAAAGCACTGTCTAAGGTCACATTAAAATGTATAAGAGCTTTTCTATTCCTGCAAAGGGGGCTTATTATCCATCCATGGTGTAAGGGAGTAATGTCAGTGGCCATAGACTAGGGTGAAAACAAAAGAGATACCAGGGTTTCAGGCTTTTGTCAAGGAACCTCTCCGGCTCCCTTTTATTGCTATCTGAAGCCCTACAGATAGTGCCACAGACTGTAAACTTGGGCAGCTCTGGGGGAGAGAAAAACAAGTTCAACAGGCTCAGACTCTCCTTCCCTGAACCCTCGTCTTTATTTAACTCTTTCCACAAAACAAAAACCGGAGAGCACCACTCCGCACCCACCAGGGGTTTTGCAGCCCTTGTTCCGCAGCTGGGAATGCCACGGCGGCAGCCAGGGACACGCGCCTTGCTGGAAGCGGACCAGTGTCCTTGGAAATGAAACCTGATAAAGGTTCCTTGGGCTTAGAGTCAGGGCAAGATCAGAGCTGCCAAAACTGGCAGCAACTTGGCGTGTCTTTTTTTTTTTTTCTTTAATTTAAAAAGGGCTGTCAAGAAAAGTTAATGAGTGTTTACCTGGGCACAATGTCCGTATATTCCTGCAATTGAATTAAGGAGGTGTCACTCAGTGGTAATGCGAGTCATCAATAAAAAATATCACAGTATCAACAGTTTCTGTTTTCCTTCTTAAAAAAAAAAATAGATAGATAGATAGATAGATAGATAGATAGATAGATA
Source organism: Aythya ferina (assembly GCF_964211825.1). NCBI lineage: Eukaryota > Metazoa > Chordata > Aves > Anseriformes > Anatidae > Aythya > Aythya ferina. The sequence continues at coordinate 52,271,869 of NC_140301.1, forward strand.
GATATTTAATGGTCAAATATAAAACAAAAGTAAAATTCAGCCACAGCGGGTTTTCAAAAATAGATATTTATGGCCTCCTTTAAATCATATTTCAAATGTGATTGTATACTTTAAACTCTATTCCTGTCTCAGACCTTTGTGAGTGATGTTATAGCTCTAAGTACCTTGTAGATATCCCTTCAGGGCCATGTGCATGGCTGACTTACAGCAGTCTGATGTCTTGAAGAGACTGCAGGCATGCTCTTTCTACTGTACAACTCTGAGCTGAACTCCCATGACCTGGTACAGAAGATACACTCTCTTGGTGATCTTCTGCTGAAGCTGCAGGTAGGCCTTTTCTGGAAAAAACAAGGGATTATTTCCACAACTTCAACAGCCATTTGCCCTAAGGAATGGGCAAACTAAAAGCATGAGACAGGTTTTTATTTCTTTTTTTTTCCTTTTTTTTTTTTTTCTCAACAGCAGGTCTGATTCATCTCCTCTGAAGAACATTAAACACATTCTAATTTATAAAGGGTGGGCCAAATGTATTCAGGGCATAATACTTCTGAATGTTACACTAGGAGTTAATCTGACCCATAATTTTCCAGGTTGGTAAATTTTCCCATCTTGCAACATCAATGCCAGTTAAGTGACTCACTGTGATGAGATAATGTAGTGACTTAATTACTATTGCGAACAACGAAGTTACCATGCAGTTTGTGTACCTTAAAATGGCACGCAAGCCAGTAAAGGTAATTCCTGGCTTTAGCATTTACCAATGACATTATTGGAAGGAATAATAGATTGATATTTCTGCTTTGTGATTAGGGTTGATAGCTTCTGCTATAGTATTTCATAGTACAGCATATTTTCAAACCTTACCTCAGAACATATTAGCTTTTCCCCATGCAAGAGGCTGCCTGTGAAAAGGGAGCTAAGGCATGTTTGCAAACTCCAGGCAGCAGTGCAAATCTGCAATGCAGTCTGCACAATCATTGTGGCATGCAAAGAGAATTGCTCATGCAAAGGAAGGTTTCATATCTCAAAGACTCTTTTTTTTTTTTTTTTAGCCTGATAGGCAACATGAGCTTGCGCAGAAACCATACCATTCCTATGTGCCTCTAACGCAGTTGAGTGCAATCACTGTGACAAGTACAGGTGGTCCAAAATATAAGTTACATCTATCTGTTTCTAGCAAAAGCATCAAGGAATACCCAACACCCCCAGGCTTCTAACCCAGGTGACACAGACCCTCCTGAAGCTGACCTGCCCAAGCCGATATCTGAAGCTAAGCCAAACTCTAAGCACCCCAGAGACAAAGCAAGGTTTTCTAATCCTTGCAGAAAGATAATAATGTGTAGCCTTTGTCCTTTCTTGAGAAAAAATATTGGACAACACCCATTCCTGGATTCATGTGGCAACAGATATCAAAAATTAAGCTCTTGGTTACACCACTGTATTTACTCTATGTGACATTTGGTTATGTCAGAGTTCTCACTTTCCATTTCCATGGAGCATTGCCAGTAGATACCCCATCTCTTCAGCCTTTACTCTGGCCTCACTAACATCTAGAGACCATTACTTCACCTCAGTAAAAAGCATGTGCAGAATGTAAAATGCTTCCCCTGCAGACTTGAGCCAGCCTGGGATCAGAAGGATGAGTTAAATACATAACTTCAAATATAGTCAAAGTTGCAGTAGGCTACTTGGTTGGTTTCCACACCCCACATGCCAAATACATCCTCTAAATTACTTCCTTATTTGTCATTTATGTACTTTTGAATTTTAATGAATAGTTCTCTAGTTCTTTGCCAAACTCTTATATTCATAGAAAGCTGGCATTTCACAAATATCAAAGAGTGCTGCTAAGTGAACCAACCTCACAGAAACTCAGGAATCATCATTCAAATTCCCTGTTTATACAGGAAAACAGCTAACTGACATTTATCTGTAAAAATACAAATAATATTTCTGCTTATCCTTCAGTGATCCTGCACAGCCCAGGAACACATCCCAGAGTGCTGGGGCTGCAATATGGTTATGATGCCCTGAGCTCAACCTTCAAAATCTGCAGAAAGATGAATCAGACTGGACGTTCAGTTTTATACTGTTCTTTCTAAGAGGAAGACTCAAAAAAAAAAAAAAAAAAAAAAAAAAAATCGACCCTTTCTCTTTTGGCAAGCATTTGACAGTAGATCATCTTTCTTTTAGTAACCCACATCACTGTTTCCACAGTAATACCACAGTATTTCCACAGTAGTACCGTAGATCATGGACATTAGCATACTGATAACTACAGAAAAATGAAACATTTGTTTCACATTCACCTGGTTTTGTTCTATTTATTTATTTCCTTGGAAGGAGGGTTTTGTTGTTTTTTTTTCCTGATATGCAATCTCTGATTTAAGAACCAGCTATAATTTTGTTTAGGGAAGATGAAAGACCTCCTCAGAGATCAAGGAAAATAAATAGGGAAAGAAATGAAGTTGAAATCAACCCAGGTGATTTTTTCTCAGAGCCTTCCAATACAACGCATTGGCAAAGAAAATAAAAGACAGATATGAGACACCTATCACTATATTCTTCCACAGCACAGAGAAAAAGATTTTAGATTCAAAGAACATTCAGCGATCTTCTGTGATGAGAGATGGCTGTTTTGCTTAGATGGACCCCACTAAAACAGACAGAGTGACAACTTCTCAGATACAAAATTGGCTTGTTATATGGGCTTTAAAATAAGCTGAAAGGAGAAGCTTTTACTTAATCCAAAGAATCAAGTGTGTGCTCTTAACACACAAAATAAGACAGAAGTTGAGGCTCTGAAATAGAAGATGAATAATAAAGTACTAAAGTCATAAAGTGGCTTTATGTGAATGGAAATTCAGTATGGGAAACAAGCAAGAAGAACTAGAAGTATCACTAAATAATGGAAGGCATGAGTACAAATGAAACCATGTAAAATGATTCTCATAACCAGAATATCAGTACGGACAGGTTCAATTTATATAGAAGAGACACAACGGGAAGAGGCAGAGAAGGGATGGATTTGTATGTGAAAAACCGCTCCAATGCCATCAGACGACAATATGAAAATGGAGAATAGGGTAGTGAATTTCTTGGATAAAGACAAAAGGAATGAAAATCAAAGGGAAATCTACAGGAGGTAAATGCTATAGATCACCAAGACTGGAGGAAAGCAAGAATAATAATTCTTGGACCAACTCTCAAGATACTTGTAACCACAGGATACCCTCCCCATTGGAGTGCTTAATTTCCCAGATATTTGCTGTGCAGCTAGAGCACGATACAGGCTACATCAAAAAGGTTTTTAAATTGTGTGGGAGACAGCTTCATAATCCTGACAGGAGAGATTCCAACTGGTGGAAAAGTCAACCTGGAAGTAATTCTTCCTTAGAGGCTTGAATTAATCATGTAGAAGCAACCAGTAAAGAAATTTAGAACCAGTAAACTACCATCTTCCTGCCCTGAGAGGAAGGGATTCATGGCCAGGTATACATTTTAAGAAGTCATACTGTGGGTCGAAATTTTAATTTAAACCCAATCCTCCTACCTTCAAATCTGGGACAAAGCAACTGTTGATTTTGTTATTTGACGTAGGCTTCATCTTCATCTTGAAGTTAATTCACATTGAGGTGAGAATTTGAAGCACACCAGTAATCCTGTACAAAGGGCAGGGATTCACCTGTGAGATGTTACAGAGACACTGCCTGAGACACCAAATCTGAGTGCCAAATCATGCTACCTAGTCAAGAGAGAGACGTCTCCCCAGGGTGTTTCAAACCACCTGAGATCTGGTTGCCCTCTGGATATGACTAGGCTTCTATGTGAAGCACCTTAGGCACCTACAGTTAGGTAGAATTAACCCCCTGCTCAGTCTCCACATGGATACTGTTATGTTCTCACTAAGAATATATTTATGTGAAGCAGTTTAAGCTGTTGGTATCCATATGGAGAGCTTGTAGGAAACAGTTCCAGTGTTGCATGTATGCTACTTTTCCTACCTAAAGAAGACTGGCATATATATTAAAATTCATCTGTGAGAAAGCAAGCTGTGAAATCTCAAAGGACATCAGAAGTGGTAGTTTTTAGGGTCTTCAAGTAACTCTCAGTCATTGCTTGACCACAGAATGGTTGTCTGGGTGATATTGATACCATTTTTACTCGTGAGGCTAGAAATACTCTCAGGCAGAAGGGCTGAGACAGGGCACTAGTTTCTCTTAGCGAGCTCTTTCAGTCACTTTTCCTGAGACAGGCTGCTTTCCTGTCTTCTTCCCAGTAGTCTCATCTATACATTTTTCCCCCATTTCAATTAACATTGACTCAATAAAAGTGAACAAAACTGCATTGTACGCTATTCCAGAAGAGATTCTTCTCATGACATATGCAGTATGCTTAACACTTAGCTATTTCTGTTAGGTATGTCTTACCTGGGATTTCATTGCCTTTTTCACAGCTGCAACATTGCCAATGGCTCAGATACATCTCTATGCATTAATGCCTGTAACATCTGAGACACAGATATTTGTCTTCTGTCAAAATGAATTGCCAGTTTCCAGCAAAAATTCTTGTTATTGTTTCCTAAATGCAGTACTTTGCACTTTGTACTACTAAATTTAAACCGATTTCCAGTACTAATATTCTCCAGACCATTTGTATTTCTCCTTCTCCCAGCTTTTGGAAGCATAGAGGCAGTTATACAGTGATGATGGAAACTCTCATGGTTTCTTGTAGCATGAAATCTGGGGCTAGCAGCAAAGCCCAGAACACAGAGAAAAATCTTCAGACTGTGTAAATCAACAAAGCTCCTTTGATTCAGTTTTCACAAGGATGTGGCTCCAAATCTCTAGCATGTGTTCAAAAAATGTAGTCCAGTTAATGTGGAAGAAAATCCAAGTGCTATTGTTATTCTGAAGACTTAAGATTATTATTCATGAAATGCACTGGGACAAGAGAAATCTTATAATGGAAAATCAAACCAAGGGAAAAAATGTGTAACATTTAAAATCAACTTGAAGATTTTTATCTTAATATGGAAAATAATTTTTCTTGCTACTATAGATGTGAGATGTCAATATGTTTTTCCTTATGCAGACTAACTTGAAAAGAATACAAATGTTATAATCTGGATTAAAATCATTCCTCCTCTATTTGAGATATACATCTCATAATCATGAACATCCAGGCCCCCTTTCAGAGGCACATGTTCCCCATGGGGTTGCCAAGCTAAAGTTAAATTATGCAAATAGAAAATTTAGATATAGTGAGACTCAGAGCACCAACGTGCAGGGCAGGAAACTGTTTACCTGAAAAATGGATGAACAGATTTTAAAACTGATTTTGCAAGACACACAATGTCTCTTAGGGTTTTCTCCTGCCTTTCCTGGGTTCTCAGAGCCTTCTGTGAGTTCAGAGTTGCAGCTCTTTTCTGGAAAATCACCAAGGCAGCTTGTGATAAGTATCACATTCAGTGATGGAAGCAGTTCAGAGTTTCTGAAAGTAAGGTAAATAGGCTTCCATTAATTGGAAAGAGCACTCTTTAATTACTTTTCTAGTCCAGACTGGCCTATTCTAATATATATCATAATTCAGAATACAGTATACTAACTAATGTCTACAGAATTTTCATTACAAAGGGTGAAGAGCTCACTCTTTTGGAGCCAAAGGTAGTTATGACATTGATTTTAACAAGGTCAAGAATTCACCACAGGTAGATAAAGTTATTCCTGACTAACATTCAGTGCTTGTGTGAGCAAGAGCAAGTCACTTCTCCGGGCTGTTGTGGTCTCTCACACAATTGTTTTAACACTCGGGCCCGTTAGCACAGAGACTGTCTCCCAGATTTGTTTGACTGGACTTAATAGGGTGAGAAGATTGGCACACAAAAGGTCTCAATGTGATAAAAAAAAAAAAAAAAAAAAAAAAAAAAAAAAAAAGCAGTAAAAACATTTAAATTAATCTAGTATAAAACAAATTTTCTAAGCTCTGGACACGTAAGAACGTAACACACAGCCTGAATCAGACAGCAATCTGCCCAGCCCATTCCCAGTGATGGATGCTTAAGGAAGCAGTAGAGATGGAGGAGATCCATCCAGGCCAGCCATTCTTTTCTCCAGTTTACCTTCCCAGCTTTCCCCAGTCAGTTTCAGAGAGTTCATAAAAAGCAGAGTTTACTTCTGAAACATACAGTTTAACAACCACAGCTGGTCTTCAATGAATATGTCTAATTCTGTTTTTAACCCATTTCTACTTTTCACTTCCATACATTTCACTTCCATACATTTCACTTCCATTATATTATATCTTGACTATGCACCACAAACACACATACAAAAGTATTTTTGTTTGTTTTAAACCTAATAATTTCAATGGATTGTGAAAAGCTGAGTATAATCCTTTGCTAAACATGTTCTCTGCTATATTACTTATATTACAGACTTCTGTTGCATAACTTCAGAAGTTGTTTTTCAATATAAAAATCCCAACTCTTCAGTTCACACTATATGGAAGGCATTCCTACATCTGATAATACGTATCACACTGATACTATGTATCACTACTGATAATACTTATCTGGAGATAACCAGAACTTTATTCAGTATTTTAGATATGGATAGGCCATGAACATTCACAATAGCATAATGAATCATCTGATTTTTTTCCTCTAATATTTACCTAATCACTCCTAATATTCCCTTTGCCTTTCTTTAGCTGATCCTGTTGAAGAACTCTGCAAAAACATTTCAACGGCTTTGGGTATCTATAACGACCTGTCCATAGATACATAGACAGAACAGACAAGGATTTTAGGTGGGAAATTCTCCTCTATACAACCACTTTGCAATTTCTACCACTGAATTCCATTTGCTGTCAAAATCCAGTCTCTCAGGATCATGGGGATACTTCAGTCAAATATATTAAATGAATGCTAGTCAAAAGTTAATTTTGGCAGATGAAACTTTTAATCATTTTTCTTTACAATAATTGATACTTATAATTGATATTGTAACCAACTCAACTCCAAGTTACTCAGGAGTCTGAGAAAGCTGCACAGTCTCCCTGGAGGTTCTATTGAATATGAAAAATAATATTGATGGCACAATAGATCATACTAATGCAATCTTATAGGAGCAGACAGCATACAAGAAGACACAGTTGATGCTCCATGTGGCAATTACAGAATTTAGCGGTAGCACTTCGGTTGAATAATTGTACCATCTCCTAATTAAATGATTCCACTTCATGGGACAGCCATATAGTCCTTTGATTGAGTAAATAAAGGACTGTACAAACTTATGTCAACTTAGAAAAGTTTGTTGTTTTTTTGTTTGGTTGGTTGGTTTGGTTTGGTTTGGTTTGGTCTTGCGTGATATCTCTGCTTCTACATCTATCATAAAGGAACACATACAGGAATGAAAACTAATTGTGAAGAATAAATAGCATAAGATGTTATGGAATTCATCAGCCTCATGGCACATATATTTTTAAAAACAGTATTTCAATATATCCTCAATTAATTATATGCTAATTCCTACTTCTGATTTAAGAAAGTTTACAGCCAACATAATGCCACTGTCCTTTTTTAATCTAGGATAACTGAAGGAAAATATTTTCCCAGCAGCAAGCGAAGGAGGAAATCATTTGGTAAGTTAGGGCAGAAGCCTGATGCTATCCCTCCATTGCACAGGCTACCAGCCAAAGAGCACCACACAGCTGCAGCTTGGCAGAAGGATTTTTGTAGCTCTGTAAGAATACAGAAAAAAATATTTTTTTCACTTGGACTCTCAAGACAGCAAGAGCTTTTTTGATATTTTATTATATTTATAAAGCGATACTCTAACTTATAAACACATAATTAGTTACAAATGCAGATATAATAATATACATGTGTATAAATATTCAGTTATGCTTCTATAGATATAAATAAGAATATAGGTATCCTATATACTATTCTATTCTATTTTATTCTATATAAAAACATAGGGAATATTTTTACTATAATATCAGGGACTTAAAAATTATGCCCGTGATAACCTGTTATGTAATAATTTCATATAGAACGCATTAAATATACAGCTGCTGGGAAAGCGTGCAAAGATCATAGTTTTTAACTTATTTGGAATCTATATCCAGAGGGACCTTGACGGGCTTGAAAGGTAGGCCTATGCAAACCTCATGAAGTTCAACAAGGCCAAGTGCAAGGCCATTCATCTGGACCAGGGCAATCCCAAGCACGAATACAGGCTTGGGGGAGAGTGGACTGAGAGCAGCCCTAAGGAGGGTAGCACCTGGGGGTGTTGGTTAATGAGATGCCTGACATGAGCAGGCAATGTGTGCTTGCAGCCCAGAAAGCCAAATGGATCCTGGGCTGCATCAAAGAAGCAAGGCCAGCAGGGCAAGGGAGGTGATTCTCCCTCTCTGCTCTTGTGAGACTCCATCTGGCATGCTGTGTTCAGCTTGGGGGCCCACAGCACAAGGACATGGATGTATTAGAGCCAGTCCAGAGGAGGGCCACATTCATGGGGCTGGAGTACCTCTACTGTGAAGACAGGCTGAGAGAGCTGAGGTTGTTCAGCCTGGAGAAGAGAAGGCTCTGGGAAGACCTTATAGCAGCCTTCCAGTATCTGAAGGGGGCCTACAGGGAAGCTGGGGAGGGACTCTGCCAGGGAGGATAGTGATAGGAAAAGGGGTAATGGCTTTAAACTGAAAGAGGGTAGATTTAGATTAGATATAAAGAAGAAATTCTTTACTATGAGGGTGGTGAGGCTGGAACTGGTTGCCCAGAGAAGCTGTGGATGTCCCATCCCTAGAAGCGTTTAAGACCAGGCCAAATGATACTATGATTATATTTAACATCCTATCACTCATAACTGTTACATTAGCATGCAGAGAGAGTGAGCCAAATCCACCTCATCTGGAATGGTACTAGATGATGGGTGAATTCCCACAGCTTTTCCTATGCTTACATATCATACAAGGTTCATAAATTATTGGCAATCTTATTTTAAAACAAGCCTCATGTTACACTTAGGATGCATCTGTAATTGCAATTTCTATTGCATAGCCTGGGACTGTTTTTTGCAAAGTTGCATATTTACCTTGTAAATGTGGAGAACCCCAAAATGAGGTTCTCCTCTTCTGTTTACAGAAGAGAAATGACACGTGGTTTACAAAATGTTTCCCCAGAAGGAAAGTGCTAAACATCTGAGTAATGCATGAGATTTACAAAGTAAAGCCTACTAAAGTGGTTTTCCAAAAGTAGCAATGATTAACACAGCCCGTCAGAGTTTTATTTATTAGTTGGGCTCTCTGTGCCAACTTCAACCACAGAGTTGGAGGCATGAGCATGCGTGCACTCACACACACGCATGCACACGCACACACAATGCACTTGTTGTTGCAACATGCTATTAAGATATTTCCTTCCTTTCCTATAGAAAGTATTATAGAAGATTAACCTTCTCTCCCTTTTCTTCCCAGCACACTGTGCTCCTTCAAACTCAGGATTCATGTAATTCTGAAACTCAAACTGGAGGAGGTTTTCCTTATTCTATGCAGATCAAAGGCAAAAAGGGATAAAAAAAAAAATATATGAAATTATGCCTCATATACAATGCAAGGGCCTCTTCATTCTAAGTTATGCAGATGACCCCTCCACAAAAATAACAATCTCTAGGAACTTGGAAGAAGAAACTGTAGTCCCAGTTGCTTTGACCTAAATAAAGTGTCTGTGTAATTATCTTCAACAGGGCTTGCCAAAACATCATTTCATACTGTTCAAATGCATATTCTAAGAGGGGATGGAAATTTGAGGGACAGGATGGCAAGCAAAGTACATTTTATTTCTCTGAACAATTAGAAAGATTATAATAATACAGCAAATACTGTGCATCCTGCCACTATGTGCCATCTTCCATCCCAAAGGATCTCAAAGGGACTTGTCGCTAATTCCATTTTTCTCGTTCCAAAAAATAACATGTAAACCTTTAACTATTTTGTTCCATACGGTACTATACATACTTATATTTCCTACTTCCTTCTTCATTGTCATGAAACAGCCAAAGTATATTTGTATGTTTGTTTGTTGTTTTTGACTTAAGATTCTATAGTGTCTTAATGAACCAGCATCTTTGTTCAAATACAAACCGAATTTTGCTCATAAATTATATCATCCTTCCTCACTGCAGATATTTTGCAAACTTTTTACTCAAGTAATGAAGATGATTGGGCAATTTTAGTTATGCAATAAGAAAACTGATAAAATCTTACTTTGAATGGATTTACATGGAATCAAATTCCCAGTCTAGTAGGTGAAAGTTGAGGAAATAACTGAGAATGTTCATGTTTTGACTAATACTTCTTTTAAGATAAAATAAAATAAAATAAAATAAAATAAAATAAAATAAAATAAAATAAAATAAAATAAAATAAAATAAAATAAAATAAAATAATAAAATAAAATATTCCTCTGATTAAGTTTTCTATTATATAAAAAAGCAAGCTATTTTAAACTGAAAATTCCTTACAATGAAAAATATGATTTACAGGATGATGTAAGAGTTCAGTACCATAACACCTTTTTTAATGATAGAGATACATATTGATTTATAAGATACACACCCCAACAGCTGCTTGAAACAGAAGATATGACAAAACATAGGAGAAACACATTCAACATTCCAAAATGTTTTCCAGATTTTTATAAAAACTGAAGTTCTATTTCCTGAAAATTATATATATATATACATATATAAAATGAATAAACATCTCAGATTTTCTCCTCATTATCTAAAGCTGACATTTCCTTAACCTGTCAAATTAAATTCAAGAGTCTTTAGGACTTGACTGTTCATAACTTCAAGAGGGATTTTTATAGACAGAAAATTATTCCCTGACTTGGAATCTGGCCAGGGCATTGCAGAGAGCAGCATCTTGAGGGGGAAAAAAAAAAAAAAAAAAAAAAAATCTGGTCAAAACAAGGGATACACTCATGCTAAACTGCTTAATGTAAGACCCTCCTCCTGGAAACTAGACAAACTGTCAGACACTACCACAGTGACCATTCCAAACAAAGCCATAAAGCATTTCATCACAAATGTTATCCCACACTCTGTAATTGCAGACAATAGACACAAGCTTGCTTGCAATGAATTTGTGCAATTTACCAAGAAATGTGAAAGCTGGTCAAGTAGAGAAAGGAAAAAATTTCCAGCCTGTTACTGAAAACCTCAATGAGGAAAAAAAATAGAGAGGATCTCTCCCACACAAGGCCTTAATAGGCTGATATCTAGATGCATGCCTATAGTCCTCCTTCCTCCTGTTATTACAGGTTTTTTTAGAGCCAACAGGGCTGACAGGATAAGACAAAAGTTGAGACTTCCAAAGTTCAAAGCATACAATAGCTGATGAACTAGCAACATCTCAAAACTACCATCAGGAGACCCTGTTGGGATCAAATGTAATCTCAGGAGAAATAATATGTTTGGGAGGAAGATACGTGTGTTGATCAGATAAAGCTTCAATCATGTAACACAGCAGTGGCTGGGCATAATGTTCACAAATATCACAGATACACACCTATTACAAACTCAGAACATTAACTTGAAGGTGGTACTGAGGCTCAGTCAGCAGGATGTGGAAAGGAACATAGCAGACAAACAGCCAGTAAACATCAGAACAGACTTTCAAAACACCCCGCTAACAGAAGAACCAAGTACAAGCCAGTCTCTTATCATCACAAGAATAAATTGCATTGGCACCAACATCAAGATGCCTGCAAGGTAAACACAAGGCTTTGTACAATACTGGCATGAAAAAAAGTAACCCAGAAGAAAACACCTTAATTCTCTAAGCAAGTTGGGAGCTCACAGGAAATATAAAAGAAATAACTTGATGTTTAAACAATGTTAAGTTAAATAACTGATGAGAATTTTTAGTATATAAGACTGTTCTGCTAACCACATACAATGTTGCTATTTTAAGTACGGCAAAAAGCACATAAGAAAAGGTGGCCTCCCAATAAGGGATATTGTGTTTTGATAGGCTGCTTATATGATATGTTTATGTCTGGTATCGGAGAACTCTGCTTTCAAGAACTGCCTCATGAGAGAGGACACTATATATTAGGAAGGACTAAAACCTGAACCTTACACTGCTTTTGCGCTCTCTCTTTTTGTGCTTGAACATCAAACATCAAGGACATCACTTCACTTTTAGTTCACCTTTTTAGCTTACCTGATAACCCTTAACACTTCCATTCAGGGAAGTATAACTTCTAGGTGCTACCTCTTCTCCTTTCTTCCCATGAGTGCAGTAAAGATTAAGCTACTAATGTCCTTCAAATGAAATGACAACAGCTGTGTAAGAGAGGGCATTGTCTGGGGTTCTGAAGAGACATGCTACTTGTCACCTTCTGTGTTACCTGTTAGTACTGTGCTGACTTATTGCTTTTTTCTCTTTAAAGTGGATTTCACATTTTTTCTCTAGCATCTCCTTTGGCTTCTGTAAGCTTTTGTTTTGTTGTTTATTTTGTTTTTATCTGCAGGAACAATGCATGCTGTTTTTCCAATAGTGTTTTTGTACACTGTGACCCAAAATCTAACGCTTCCATTTCTTATTATCTACAACAGAAAATTCTGATATTTTGAAACAACTGTTCTGTTGAGACCAACCTTTACCCAGCATAGGAAAAATCAAGTAGCATAATGTCTATATGCTGTGTAGACACGAACATGATGCCAGTGTACTATGCCAACCACACTCCACATAGGCACAATTAGCAAAACATCAAACCTGACATAATAACATGCTAACTGCAAGAAGGCAGATGACTATCCCACTACTTATGATGTCCCATTTTTTACAGCTCAGCAGGGTTATATCCTCCTACATGTCATGTCCACTCACCATATCAAGGCACCCACCTACAAGAGGAAGCCAAGCAGGATTCATCCTGTGCAACTACAGCCACTAAATTTCTGCAGTGAGTTAAAAGACACATTCAGATTACATCTTTCCCCCACTAAAATTCATGTTTTAATAATTTTAAACTTCCTTTTTAATTCTGTGTCTTAGAGCCCACTTTCCAGATTGAATCTTTACACCAGACAGACTGAATGTACAGTAGAACAGTATGTCTCATTTCAGCAGGAATCTGGTTGGAGACACCTCTCAGCCAGCCAGCCATCTTCTGCAGAGGAGGATGAAATGCAAGTGAAAGAAACTGAGGGGCTGGGGACTCCATTCAAAGCCTACAAGCAAATACAGTGGGCAAATTCAGATATGCGTGGCATGCCTGCCCAGTGGTCCATTGCCACAGCTGAGAGAACCCCTGATTTTCACCCCAGCCAGCATTGCATTGGGATGGCAGCTAGAGTCAGGATCAGCCATCCAAGACCAGAATTTGCCCTGTCTCAATTCATATTCAGAAAGACAAGCTAGAGAGCTGCTCTAGATGACCTGGTCTGTACTTATAGAACAATGTAATCATGTGAGAGTGATCAACTGAAGTAATAAAGACAGGCAGCTCCTGCGCTAACAAATAACCCCATCAGGCCTTCCCACTACACATATCCCCAAATTCCATGAAATGAGGCAGCACTCAGAGGGACAAAGTATTTCCTTAATTGTTTTCCCTGAATATGTATGTTACAAACATCTCTTGCCATGTGAACAAGTCTCTCCTGCATACCCTGAAAAATCACAAAGTTGGATTCTCAGAACCTGTAAAAAGCATCTCATTCAACAACCTCTACAATACTACAGCAGCTGGATTGGATCCAGTATGTATAATGGTTATGGGCAGCAAATTCCAAGAAACCATCATCATTCAGTCTTTCCTGTGAGATTTATTTCAGACTGTATTAAATGATGGCTGTTAGTTGTCTGAGGTTTAATTTTCAGGAGGATTCTCTTCAAAGCCCCACTTCCAAAAAGCAACTGAGAAACACATTGTCCCTGCTGAAAACACCCCCTTATTTGGGGAATTACTGGAATTGATTATTACTAATTCTTCTGTGTGAAAATTATCTCCTACATACAAGTAGTTGCATCAGTACCTACAATATGCACCTATAGACTCAACATGGTAGCAGAAGTGAAGAATTTCGTCCTTTGGTCACAATATATTTTTCTTTCTACCTATCTGTAGCTTTCTCTGTAGGGAAAGTGATTTTTGCTGTCATGGCTTCATCCTCACTATGTAAGTTAAAAACATGCCTTGTCTCCACTACATGATTACAGGCAGACTTTCAACTCTGATAGTCTATGAGCTAAAGTCAAGGAACGTGCGCCAGCTGTTACAAAACAGTTTTCCTGGAAAATAGCCACCGGACCAGCAGTCAAATTAGGACATTCTACATACAAGGAAGAATTAAAAAAAAAAAAAAAAAAAAAAAAAAAAAAAAAAAAAAAAAGCACAGCAGTACAACACATGATTTTAATAAAGTCAGGAATGCCATGCAATGTCCAGAAGAAAACATGTCTATGCTAACCACTAAAATTGATGATCCATGAACATTCACTGCAAGAAGAGTACCATGGCACTGAAACACTCACCCCAGCATCTTCACTTTCGATTGAAATCTCTTGTAGAAATTCAGGTGTCATTCTGTCCTGTGGAAGCTTGGATCCTTGCTCATCTGACTATCTGAGGCCATCACATTATGTGATGTGTCTCACATCCATCACATGTTCTTTGTTCTCTCATCATCTCCCCATGGAGGAGGAGTATGTGGCGCCAGGCCTCTTGTTTTCCTAGGGATTTTTTTTCTGGTTTTGTCTGCACATGTTGCTGCATACTGGATAAAGCAAGGTCACAAAGCATGTCTCACACTTGGAGTGGAAGATTGTGAGGCTTGTGATGGCCCTTAGTTTCTTTGGCTTTTGTTTTCATTGACAGTGAGCTTTCCTAAGGCTGTGCTTCCTGCACAGACAAGATTTATCCAAGTGGAAGAGTGCTCTCTTGAGCCAGAAACAAAAAACAAAAAACAAAAACAAAAACAAAACAAAACAAAACAAAAAAAAATGGTGTCCAGCACCAGAATTCTGTTTCTGCAAACTTCAGGGGGAAAATCTCAGGTGTCCTCCAAAGAACTCAAGTGAGGAGTTGGGGTTTGAGTCCATTTCTCATCAGAAACTAATGATGCTCATACTGTGAAACATGAAAATAACAGAAAATACAGGTACTGTAGCTTTACTTAACTGCACAAGCAACCTCTGCAACAAATGTTCACACCGTTCAACAAGAAGAGATCTCTGGTGACTAAGTTAAGTCTCTGAACTCCCCACATATTCAGAGACTGGTGGTTCAAAGCTAGGAGTGAATGAACTTTAGGACTAAGCTCCCTTCAGATCACAATGTTATTTAAAATCCAGGAGAAGCAGTCACGAAATGTGACAAGAGTACATGGCCATAATTTCTGGCATGCACCATGAGAGGAAGGAGGATGTTTAATAAGCTTGTTCAGGATGCATTGAGAGCTGATGACAGCTAGGAAGGACAGTATTGGGCAGGCATCGGGGAAACTGCAGATGGGTTAAACATTTTGGAGGGTCTGAGTATCTGAGTTATAGGATAACAAACAGCAGGGAGGGGAAGGGGACTGTGAGCACTCTCGTTGTGGTTTGGTGCTTCTGCAGGACTGTCTACAGTCGTCTACTGTGTGTCTTGAAGGTAAAGCAAAGCCATTCTGTCATGCAAAGCTGAGGGTGCAGAAGCCAAGGGGCACAGGAGGGCATTGCTACCTGTTTGGGTTGAGCTTCTTCCTTGGTTTTTCTGTTGCAGATTGCCCAAAGCAACTGGTATTCCTTGTGACTGAGATTCACAGCATGGCACTGAAAACCTAAGTCAAAGAAGGGGAGAATGTATGTGCAAGTGTGTGTGTAGATATTAGCTATCCTGAATATTCAAAACAGTATTAATTTTTTATAGGCAAGAAAGCTCACATTTAGGACAACTAAAGCAATGTCAGACCACCAAGGAAAAAAAGAAAAAAAAAAAAAAAAAAAAACAGAGAATCACACGTTTAGCATATTTATATCAAGGTTTTTAATGTTATCAGAAGGGAAGTTCTTTCAAGAAATGCAAAGTATCCTGATTTGGCTTGAACACAAATATTCCTTTAGAAATGCTAATCAGTTAGGTGAAAATCTACAGAAGAATATTTTGAATTTTTACAATACAGATCTTTTGTCCTAGATATGGGTGAAACAGAAATAATTTCATGATGAGATAACCACTGCATTCTCCAAACAGGTTTCAGTAAAACATCGGTTCTAGCTCTCCTTAATCTATGAAAGCACCCCTCTCATTTATTTATTTTTTTTTTCATTAGAACAGGCATGAACATTTTACTATTAATTTCAAGCATCATTTCAAAGCACCATATTTATGTTGTGCTTCTAAACATGCACAGATGTGTTTGGACAGGGCAATATGGGTTAATTGTAACTTTACCAGATATATATTACAAACAAAACACTGACAATAAAACAAGAGACAGAAAATCAATATGGTGTCAGACAAATTAATTATCAATGGTATATGGAGTTAAAAATAATGGAATGATATCGTCCACTTAGTTATTTTCAATGGTCTGCCTCTTTGTGTTCTTCGTTTGAGTTTAGAATATTCTCCACAAGTCTGCAAAAGCAGAACAGTTACCTGCCCAGTCACGCTCCGTTCCCCACCTACCTCTGCAATGAAAACTCAAACACCAGCCTCACTCATAATCCTTTGCTTTAGCTCATATCATTTGCTGTCTTGCTGGAACCTCCTAGTGCTCTAATGGCTTATTATCCCAAATGGGCAATGAGGACTTCCAGCTTCCAAATGCTTTCCCCTTCTCACACTCCTCTGCCCAGCACAGAAACCCATCCACCTCTGCAGACCCTCACCTCCCACAAAGCCCTGCTCTTTCTCAGGGCTCCTCGCATAATGCCTCACTGCCCTCCCCTTTCTCTAACCTGGATTTCATTCCCATGTTTTCTCCTTTTGCTCCTTGCTTCTTTCCACCTAACTCATATTTCACATCTTCCACATCACCCTGGTTTTCTGAATCTTTTCTCCAAGGTTGTTTGTGGAGCTTCCCCCACTTCATTCCACCTAGGGTTTGTCTCCTATCATTCTCCAGACAATCTCCTGCACTTATGCCTTTAGGCCAGTTTTCCAGCTTGAATGATACAATTACAGACTGTCCCTTTCCCAAGACAAAACGAATGTCTTTGGGCCAAATCCTGAACTGATATGCATCAACTTGGCTCCACCTACTTCAGGGGAATGAGCAGGCTCACAACAGCTGAGTCCAATGCTCAGCTTTGCCCTGGGGGATGACTGCAGTACATCACACTGTTAGTTTAGAAGTTCTCATTACCCCGGTAATGGCTGCAGCTAGTTCTGCCTAAAAGCCAAAGACGGGAGCTGGTATATTGTGTTTTTTCATTTGTGGGTCATTCACAGTTCTGTTAGATGCATAATAATCACAACAGACTTTGTTTAGTTGTTTTCAAAAACTTGGAATCGCTTGGGGGAAAAATGGGTGAAAAGCAACAAAAGGACTTAATTAAAACATATTCACTGAGGTCACCAAGTTATGACACATACATTTGGTTAAACAATTACATTTTTGTTCTTTGTCACAAAAACTGGCAGTTTGGATTTACAAGGCCAGGCTCTGGCTGTTAACTCTGCTGGTCTGTCTGGAGTCTCCCCCAACATCAGCATGTGAAAGCAGTGGCCTCCCACAACTAATATTAGTGCAACATGTGACTGTAGGGTCCTCCTCCCTCCTGGATTACCGACTTTTAATTGCCAGGACTCAGAGGTCAGTAACTCAGTCTTTCTGCATTAAGAGATCCTTTCATCAACAAATTACGGCCCAGATCACACCTCCAGGTGCAGCCCCGGGACAGCAGTAAGAGATGACAGCCAGACCGCCCAGGAGCAGCCCTGGGAGGCTGAGCTGTTCCGAGACAGCCCCTGAGGTGCTCAGTCTTCCTCCTGCCCTGTCCTTGGGCAGAAAGCATTATTTTCCAGCAGCCTATAACCCTCTTGGTGACAGGCCAGCCGGTCCCCCCAAGCCCCTGCCTACACACCTGCCTGTGGGAGAAGGAAGCAGCTGAGGAGCTCCACCCTTAGCACTGCACACCTGGGCATAGGCAGGTTCAGAACATCCTCGCTCCTCTGCACGGACACAGACATCTGCCCCAACAGGTTTCTCGCCCCAGCTGCAAAATGACTGAAATATTCTGCAGATGATAGGTCTCTGAGCAAGATAAATGAATTAACAGCCAGGGCCAAACCCTCAGCTGGGGAGATTTAGAGCTGCGCTGATTTGATGCAATATGGAGATTGGCTCTATTTAAATAAAATAGAAATAATAATAATAAAAATAAAACCCCTGCAAACCAAAGCTGTTATCCTGCAGATTCTTCTTGCAGTAACCTTAGGACTAGAGATAATGCTATTGCTTTGGTCATCTTTCTTTTTCAATCCCTCTTTTTATACATTTTAACACGGTATCTTTTAAATAAAAAAATTCAGTGCTTACATAACTTCCAGTGTGCACTTCTAACTGATGAAATCTAGCAAATCTCAGCACAATACCTGTCTGAAAAATGGTGCCACAAATGAAGAAATAGAACATGCTTAGCAAAAAGTTGCCAAGAGAGGCTGAAAGAGAGATGCCAGATAAAAGTCAGGGTTGCATCTGAGGAAACAAAGCAACTGCAAAAGATAAGAGGGCAGATATAGAGATTTAAGCTCAAGAAATAGAAAAGGCTGATTATTGTTAATCAGGACAACACTATAAAGACAAAGATGAGAGAGGAAACCAGGAAGAACAGTATTGAATTTATCAAGACAATACTGAACCAACAAAACAAAACTTGAAAGTACAGTAGTAGGAAGAAAGCACAAGAAAAGGAAATATCATTTTATTGCAGCACCAGGAAAAAAACAGAACTCGATAAGTGACAGGGCAAAAATCATTAAAAGGACTGGAGTATTCTACAGAGACTCGGAGTCCTGCGTTTAGAGCAACTAGCCAAGAAAAGAGTTTTTGCCTTCAAAAAGCACGTCTGAAATCACAAATGAATGAAATGCGTGGCCTGACCAAAGCGTACAGTAGGTCAAGGCACTGGCAGGCAGCTGCCTTTGATAATCCATGGAGCAGCCTGTCAGACAGCACTGTGCCCTGTCTGATGTCTGTTTGGTGTCCTGTATAAAAAGAGCTGTTGGTTCCTGTTTGTAGGATGTTGCAGAGAGATGTTTGTCTCTCTCATAAAAAAACACTAGGACAGTTAGCAACAACTGATTCTCTGAGCAGAGATGCCGAGAAATGACTGGATATAGAGAAAAGAATATGTATATATGTATATATGTATAAAGTAATATTATTATTTGGGCCACATGGACAGAGATATTCTGAATGAACAAATACAGCATTGTAATTGCAAACATGAAAAATTTAGAAAGACACCATGAAGAGCATACACCAGCCTATAATACCATCCATACTGATTTGACTGTCAGCCCCTGAATGTGAGCGCAGAAAAACTATATGTGATCAATATGATCAGAGCTAAGGTCTGTATATTCTTTCTCCAAGAGCAGCCAAAAACAGGTGTATATGAAGAGTCTAAGTTCAAGACAACATGTACAACATTTCTCCAAATAGTCTTCCAGTCTCCAACCATTTGTGGCTCAGTGACTTCCATGGTCAAAGATGGTTTCTGTGTATTCAGGAATCCTCAACAATTTTCTCTTCTGTGAGCTTGGAAAGCCTCCCCTCTAAGGCATGTAAACTTTTAGAACCATGCAGCAAGTTGTTCTGCAGCTAACCTGCACACTGGGTGAAGAACCATTTTTGACCTTCCCCAGGTAGTATAATTTCATCCATCCTTACCCACACACACAATTTTACAGACCTCAGATTATCCCCTTCCCTGCCTGAAGACATCTAGTTTTCTTAATTGTCCTCTTTCCACATCTTGGATCTTCCCTGTGGACCTTCTTTGAAGAAGAACCACACTGAACCACTTGAAAAAGCAAGCACCAGCAGTGGTCTTTGTAGCTCATCTGTGGTTCAATGGAAGGCAGTTTTGTAGCAGGATTAATGTTTACTTTCTAGACAGATGGTAGAAGAGTGAAAAATGTTGTTTTTATAAGAAAAAAAAAAAGGGCTGGAGAGAGTGAGAGTACATGGAAAATAATTTATTTGGTCTTGATGAATGTACAGACATCCATTGCAGGCCAAACAGAGCATTTCTGTAACACAAGTGGCTCATGCAATCAGAAGGGCAAAAGAGCCCTCCTCAACCCTCCTCAGCCACGTGGCTCTGCAGTAGCCCGATAGAACAGGCAGAAGTTGCCAGATCTCAGGCCAGCCCTTATTCTATACTTCCTTACCAAACCACTCCAGGCTGCCACAGCATCCACAAGCCAAAGCCCCTTAAGGATTGCATCAACATATGTGTTCCTCCTGATGAGCAGGAGGGCACCTCCGAGCTACCTGGTCAGCTTCACTCTGCCCCTTAATCTAACTTTAACTTATTCTGAGGAAGTGATTTCGAAGTGCCCTCCTCTTAACCTCCATTAAATCATTCTTAACCCTATAGTGCCCCTTAATCTTAATGAGACCAACCACGGAGTAAAACACTAATCAGTGCAGAAGTGACTCTACCCTCTATTTTTTCCTCTAAGAATCCAAGTGCAGGAAAACACCTCAGAGTTGATACCTGTTACCTCCCCCTCCCAGGTATTTAAGAGACCAGCCTATGCACTTACAGTATTCACTTGTCCTAGCCTAAGCAATCAAGTGCTATCCTTCTCCAGGGGAGAAGAGCAACTCTGGCAGAGCAATAATGGACAAGCACTTACAGAGAAAAACAAGAGAAAAACAAGAGAAAAACAAGACAAAATGCTCATGAACCCTTAAAGCCTCTTCCAGCATCACCTACAACCTTCTCCCACAAACACCATGGTAATTGCTTGCACTGTGGATTTGAGCTCCTGTTAGGCAATCTGCAGAGGGCAAACACTTGGGCCAGATCTTGGAACTTCTGCTGATTTTTAGCAGCTAGATCTGGCCTGGGATCTGCAGTTTAACAGAGACAAAGGCGAAAAAGAATATGTCTTATACTTCCCGTTAGCATCTGAGCAAACATCATGTTTAATATTAGAAGCCAGTATGCATGTGGTTGCTTAGGAATGAGAAACATTCCTCCGATATGCCCTCCAATACACACCAGGTTGCTGTGGGATGTTTTTGTGCATTCTACTTGAGCAGTTACCAGGGTCTAGAGTCCACAGGAACATGACATTGTAATCTTGGTCATGTTTTATTTATGGGGAGTAGTGCAGCAGATAGGGTGTGTTAACAAACAAAGATGATTGCTTCAGGGGCACTCTCTCATCCTGAGGTAATTAAGACAAAGTAGTTTCACTGGTTGGGGGATTCGTGCTGCAGACAACCTTTTCCTTGCAAAAATGATCTGCAGCAACTAGGCCAAAAAGGCTAAATCAGAAGCAACATGGGTAGTGCTTTATCTTTGGTTAAAGGTGAATCATTAAATGGCACTGGCATAAATTATACTTCTTAAAAACCCATGCAACATTGAATCCTATTGCAAAGAAAATGTCAGAGATGTGCAGATTTTCACCTGGAGAAATATCAGAAGAATTGCTGCTGCAGACCAGTGTCTCTATCATGGCCTGAAAACAACGGCTGCCACCAAAGCTGCCCTAACCACAAACCCTGAGAGATGTTGGCCTGACAAAACATGTAAACTTGGAGTCAAGCTCAGCTGTCAGAGAATCTCAGCATCACGAGGGAAATCTATTCCACCATCAAAGGTCACAACTCAGAGACTTATGGATGCTTGCATTTGTTGGTTATTTGTAAGCTGTGCAGCTGTGATCACAGCCCTGCAGTACTTGCTCCAGAGGAAATTACAGAAATACACACAAGGTACAGCTCAGGTTTCATGAGAAAATACACTAAGACCCTCCTCCTTCTCCATCACCTCTTCTCCCTTTGTTTGTCTCCATCTCCATTCCTTCCGCTGTGGCATACCCAGCAAGAAGCCTTCTCCCAGCTCCTCCTTGCCCACCTTGACAGGTCAGGCTGGCCCAGGGATAGGCAGGTGCCTTGCCTGCCTCTGGTCAGGTTGATCCCCGGATGGTCACACTGTGCTCCCATGAAGGCAGAGGATAGTTTTGCCCCTTGCAGATTTTAGCTCACCAATGGAAACCAAGGCAGCTTTTTCACCAGTTCAGACAGGCTATAACTAAAGATTGTATGTAAAAGCATCTTTTTTGAAATATTCAAATGTCACTTGCCATAACAGCTCCTTCACTGAAGGATGGCTGTTCCTTTAGGATTGAGAAACAATCAGAAATCGCAGGAGCTGGACTCAGGAGATCTGTAGAAAACATCTGGTGACTCCATAGATATTTCCTTTCATGATCTTGAACAAATCACGTAACCTATATGTGCTTTATATACTTATTTGTAAAGCTAGTGTAATAACACATTTTCTCCTACTGTTTATGTTTGCTGCCCAAAGATGTTAAGTCTCTCACAAAGCCACATGTAGCAAGCTCCAGTGTTGCTTTTCTAAGACTGTTACATTCATATGCGTTATTTCAGAAGCATCACCAACAAAGTATTTTATTTTCAGGTTTCCCTATCTTTCACTAATAGGCTACATTTGCTGTGTAGGGTGCTAACAGCAGTGCTGCTGTCTTCTGTCACTATTAACCCAGAAGAGTGGTCTGCTGAAATGAGAGACAATTTGAAAGGAAAGAATAAATACATTTAATGAAACGTGACAGGTACCTTTCACACCTTTCCAGGGAAAGACATTAATTGCCCCTTTTGCTTTTAACTGTCCTACGTTGATATTTTAAAATAGATCAATATAGTATAAAACCAGTATCTTGATTGCTTGAACTGTATGTTTAATTAGGCTAATTTGCATTTTCCTCTGAGTTAAATTAAGGGCTAAATTCAGGTTTGGTGGAAGAATGAAAAACTCTTTCAAAGGTTATGTTGCACTAGCTTGCATCAGCTCTGAATCTGATCCACAGGCCACTACTTATGTTTGATAAACTCTGTGTTCTCCACTTCATGTGAAGGCAAGTGTTACCACTGAACTTTCTTCAATGTTTAGTAAACATTTTTAAAAATCTTTGCTCTTTTAAGAAGCCAGTCAAGGAAGCCATGACCACTGGCTTGTGAGGAAAGGAAAGGATTGCTAAGGAAAGGATTTGAGCGGTATAAGGTGAATATCCCTCCGAAGGTACACTGGATATATTTCTTCTTCATGAAGGGCTACAAAACTTCGGAGGGGAAGAATATATTTACAACATGTTTTTGCCTACTTGACAACAGTTATTTTTCTCCTTTGCTTTGACTCATTCTTCTGTTGCTTTGTTCTGTTTGATGCTTTTTTATTTCATAGATAAAGAATCCAAATGCTTTCAATATTTCCTCATCAAACATAAGCTCTAGACTTCTGATCATTTCCTTCGTTCTCTTCAGGACTTCTCATTGAACCGAAGAGTTCCCATCACCTTTCACTTGTGGGTGAAGCACACTGTGCCATTGTGCAGATAACCTTACTTGAAGGTAAAGAGGTACCTTCTTTTCTCCCTGTCTGAAATTCATACCTATAACAGATATCATCATCTTCTCTTTGTCTGAGGTCTTTGGCAAGTAAAGGGATTTGGAAGATTACCTGAACAGAAAATCATAAGCATGTAGAAAGTCAAACAAATAGCTAGTAGACACAGAGACAAGCCACACAGCACTTTACTTGCAGGTATGTGGGTTCCTCATGTCCTTTGTGCTCAGAGGATCTGAACTCACTTTTGGTTAAGCTCCACAAGCATCTGTTGTGTGGGAGAACTGCAGAAACAGAACGCCAATCCTCTGGGCCAGAAGTGTTTCACAGGAACCAAGAACCTCCCCTTGATGCACAATTACATGTAAAATTAATTCACACAGCATTTTAGGGAGGACACAAAATCCATTCTTGCACATCTGAATACACAGGTAACAAAAGCAACTGTCTCTGATTGCAGAAAATCATGTGAACTCTGTGTCCAGAAATTCTGTCTGTCAAGACAAGTACATACTTCCAGGAAAAATTGCTTGAGAGGTTACATCAGATGGAAATGACAAAAAAAGCTACTTAATTCTGGCTGATCATTCACATACATCACAGCAGTTCCTACTGACATGCACAGCGTACTTAATTCACCAAAAGCTAGCTGCTTCCCACTACACTTTGTGAGGATTAACTTACTGGGGAAGTCACACTTAGCATCACAAAGCAATCAAGGCAATTTGTTTTAAAACACTTCTTTAAAAAATCTGAAGAACATCTTACACAGTCTTTCTAAAAAACATTTAAAAAAAGTATCAGATATTAAAACCAGTCTGGGGTGGATAGCATAAAATGATTTTCAAGTGACTAGTTTAGATCATCAGCTATTGAATATAAGCCCAACTGCCCTGGTGTAATAAATACAGCAATGCTGATTTACCTATGCCATTGTCCGATCATTGTTTGCTCCCCCACAAAATAGAATTAAAAAAATGCATTTCACTAACTTGCTACAAATAAATAAATAAATAAATAAATAGATAAATAGATAAATAATCCTTCTTACTTCTGAATCCATCTTCATTGCTCTATCCCCAACTCTAATGATAAGGTCATTATCCCTTATCCCTGTATACATCCGCAGCGGAGCCTCGTATTTTGACAGATGGATGAGATATTTTATAGCCAAGGTCAAACATCCATTGCAGAACAAGCTGTGCCAACAGCAGTTGTACTGCTGAGGTTCTCCCTCATCAGGCCATCTTGGTCTGTCAGCAAGGAACTAGTTAAACTACCTGACTTTGCACTACAGTGGATGAAGACCATGCATTCAAACTATCCTGCAACTCTTTTATGGTGATCATAAACTATGACAGAGGAGTAAACTGCAAGTACTTTACATAGCAGATTTCAAAACTGACACATACTTAGAAACTTTTTCAACAGTGACCTCTTTTCAGACAGAGATATTGCTTTTGACTCAGAATGTGTTTTTCTCAACAAGAAAGTTGCAAGAAAGTTTCTGCCCAGGGAGGTTGTGGAGTTTCCTTCTTTATATTTAAGGCCCATCCAGATGCCTACCTGGGCAGTCTGCTCTAGGGAACCTGCTTTGGAAGGGGGTTGGACCCAATGATCTTCCGAGACCCTTCCAACCCCTTCAATTCTGTGATTCTGTGATTCTGTGAAAGTTTATGTGGTTAGTAGTCGGCAGTTGGAGTGTTTTAAATGGCTACAATTTCATATTGTTACTTCAAGAGTCATTTCAATGAGCCAAATTATAGTACTAAATTGGAACCTTCACAGGAGGAGAGGCTTCCACCAGGGTGTCATTCTGAGAGTTTCTCCATAGGACTACTGGGACACTTATGAGACGTATTGATGTAGAATTGACTCTGAAGTCTTTCATATCTAGTGAAATCATTAGACCGTTGTCCTGGCCAAGTTTTTATCCCCAGTTCTTCCTACCTGTTGGGTACTACCTAATGCAGTCAAGTTATGTTTCTGTTCAGTAAAGGTGGGTCTAAGTCTCAAACTGAGACAGGATGTGTTTGGAATTCCAGTTTCTCTATGTTCAAAAATGTTCAGACATTGAAAATAATAATTTAAGCCATTGGAATATAAGCATAACAATGTCTATGATAGGACATTTTTTCTAAAATAAATTTGGTCCATCAGTCTTATTTTCAAAAACCATTTGGAAATGCAAAGCTTGTTAAAAATCAGTGGTCCTTAGAACCCAAGTTACCTCTAAAAGGAGATTTAAATTCTCATTTCATTTAGGTATTTTGAAATGTCTACCAGGTTTGATTCACCAATGATCTTCCAACACATTCCTTTCATCTGAACATTATTACCACATGAAACATTATTTTCTCCCTTGTTTATATCTCCTTCCCTCTCCTCTTCTAATTCTGTAATTGTATGAATTTCGTTCTGTCAGTCACTGGGGGCATTTTGCAGGAATGGTGCTTTTCTCAGTGAAGCTGCATTATGTTACATCATTGCTAAGAATTCAAAGTATTAAGTGCCTGGTGTCTAATTAGATTGCTGCAGCCACATCCTGAATTGAAGCTACTATTGCTATCAATAACAATTTTCTCTGTTTTTGGTGGTGGCTCACATAGGGAATATATCATAGAAAGACATTCCTCTTTTGGCCTTCTTTACTCCAAAAATTCTTCCTACTCCCACATCAAGGAGAGTTTGTTCTAAGTTTTTCCATGTCAACCTAACTTTTGTTATTTATCTTAGTTTCTCGTCTCTCCACATCTCACAGCAGTAGGAAGATCCATGCCTCATGACAAATGAAGCCCCACATGCCTCCAGAACACAGGTATTTGTATCCATCTTTTCATATGAATCAATAAGTGTAGTGAGGAAAAGTATTATAAATACACCTTGTAGTGGTAGTTTGGTATTGTGGAAACTTCAGATTAGTGTGGCTAGTGACTGAACTTTGCTTTCTGCTCTATTGGTTTCTAGTCAAAAAAAAAAAAAAAAAAAAAAAAAAAAAAAAAAAAAAAAAGCATCTTAGCAGTTTTAATACAATCTACTAGAATGTTATATGAGTATTTGTCAAATATGCAATGGCTACTCCAATTGTGATTTTGAAGAGGATGCATGGGATCCTCATTTATCAATGCAATATCCATTTTAAATCAACTTTGATAAATAAACAAGCAGTCTTGAGGATATAGTGCTGTGGGTATAAATTACCTTAGTTATACTTCTCTCAGCTAATTAGGAGCAATTCAAATGAAATCAATATTGTACTGTAGCTTTCTACAGATTCACTTGAAATTTGAATCTGAAGTATGTACTCAGAGTTATACACATAGTTTCTACATGTACACACGTAACTTGTTAGTCATACATTCTTTATGGGCATTCTTAAGGACATACATTCTTTATGCTTACAAGCCTTTTTAAGAGCAACATGTAGTTTTCTTTATCATTGTAATTCCTTTCTGGCTTGTGGATGAATATAGAAATCCTTAAAACATGATTGTTTTCCTTCACATTTTCATTAGGTTTGATGTACTTTGATGACACCTACAACTTCCACCATAATCAGCATTGGCACTTGCCAACTCTATATGAAAATATGCATGTGATCTTCACTTGCAGAAGAGGTATTTCACAGGTGTCCTGACAGATTAAGAAATAAATAAATAAATAAATAAATAAATAAAGTACAAATAAAAGCAAACCAATGTCTAACTTCTGTGCAGGGAAAGAAAAAAAAAAAAAAAAAAAAGCAATCTGTAAAACAATACATTGTCTGTATAATGCAATGGGCTTCTGATTAGTATGGGAAGTATAAGAATTAGAACCATATTTTTTGGAACTAGCTTCACCCTCAAACTACAGTCCAACCAAGCCCTGAGGCATGCGTCAGCTTTCAATAAATGTAATACCATATTGTTAAATTCCATGATTAAACCCATGGGGCAATGGACAGTGACAAAACTGGATGAAGAATCTTTTTTTACATTCCAGTGTTTTTTTCAATGGGTAGATACAAAATTATATCTGATTCTGTTCTGCATAAGACTGTGCTTAGGAAATGTCCTGAAAAGACTTATTTTGCATCAGTATTGGATAGGTAAAGGGAGTGAACAGGTCTTTTCCACCTCCAACATGTGTGATCCCTAACTGGGGAGAGCAGTCTGTTGTCTGTCAGACAGTGAAATACATGTTGTCATTGAGTAACTGAAGGTCAGCGTTTAGCTGAGCTAGGAGAAAAATTCAGAGCAAATCAACTATTAGGGAAATGTTGCCTCTTTTTTGCTTACAAGTTGTCTGCAAATAGATCACAATTTTCTCAAATATATCCATTAATCAGAATTATTTCCTGAATGATTTTGATGTATAATTATTGGTCTGTTCAAAAGCCTTTCATTCCGAGTAATCAGTTTTCAAGCTGTTCTAATTGGACAGATGGATCACATGGTGTGTTTCTGTCCTTTGATAGGATAAATGTTACTCTTTGACTTCGCTTTGAGGTGGCAGCTTCTTGATTATAGAGTTAGAATTTAATGGCCACTACTATTCTCTTATATGTTCTTACCATTTATGTAAAGGTCTTTTATATAAATCAACTCATCCAGATTCAGTTCAAGGCATACTTATGTAAATCGGGAGTAAATCTATTGAATCCAAAGAAGTAATATGGTGCAGAACTTGTGTAAGGAATAAGGCCCTTGAGAAATCAAATCACCTTCATAACAAATTTCTTCATTATAATGATCATAATGTTGACTTAAAGTACCTCTCATTTCATATCAAAGTTTGAACTCTATTGATTTGATTTGGATTTCACAAAGATTTTTCTAAACATTGTTTTCTAAACATCTGAATATAATAGAGTTCTTCTTGGGTTACACAAACATGTGTGAAACAGGAACATCTAACCCGAGGATGCTGCAAAAAGACTCATTTGTTTGCAGCCTTGTTTATGTCATTTCTCACATTTCCTCTGTCAAAGGGGCCTAATCCTGCTTTTTCCCTCATGCTCAATATGTATGAGTAATAAGGACTCTGACAGACAAGCTTTAGCAGATCCAACAGTGATGATTTAAGACATTACCACTGCCAAGCCGCCCATGCTTCTCCTTTCCGGGCAGATACAACCTACCCTAGCAGAGGCAGTGGATGGAAAAAAAGTTCTCTTGCTCCCAAAAACCCACCCGTCCATGGCCAGAATGTACAGCAGGAGCCACTGCATCTTAAAACACCACGGCTACATCTGCAAGTCCTGCAACACCTTAAGAGATAATGAAATGACACAGCCTAACTAAAGCTCCCTTAAGTCATGTTTACGGGATGGCAGAAACACCCCTTTCAAATGCAAACTGTGCATTCAAAACAAACATGGTATTTGGGAAACTACACTGTGAACTATAGCCCAGTGTAACTGCCGGAGTTGGGTTCTGATTTCATTTTCACTGTTTTTTCATGAGTACAAATTTTCAAGGACTGTAACTTTTATATCATTCTGAAGCCTTGATCCAGCAAAGCACTTACACACATACCTAAATTTAGATTGTAGATTCAGGGAGCCCAAGATCAGGAAGGGACCATCTGTAGGAGCTCTTCTGTAGCACAAACCACCTAGCTTCCCCTCCTGACTTCTGAGTTGAGCCAAATACTTTAAAGTCCAGGAGCAGTTCCTTTGAAATGAATTTCAATTACCCACCTGCTTTGAATCACAAGCCTGTTACATGGTTTGTTGGACCAAGGCCTCCAGGAAATCAGAATCTGGTCTCCGGCACTCCACATCTTTCCTGAGCTTTCCAATAATGGTTTGAATACAATTCTCTCATTTAAGATTTCCATGCATTTGCTGCTAACAGGTTGGCTTGATAAAGAGTATCAGGACAGTGAACTGCCTGTAGCTGTCAGCTCTTATCCTCAAACTGCAAATCATGCAAAATTCTGTCTGTAAATGTGCATGCCTTTGTCCCTAGCTGAGGAGGAGGAGCAGATGTGAAACTGAAGTTGTATTGCAGTGCTTCTCACATAATGGCACACACTCTGTGGCCCAAATTCAGCTCCTGGTTATATCAGTGATTGTTGTCCCCATTTACATTGGCACCAAAGAAGCAAAACATATTAACCAACTTAGGTGCATATGACAGCTAGCGTAAGAAATTTGACTGTTTAAATGATTATTCTACAATTTTCTCTCAAGATGCCTACATGGCTGAGGGGTGTGCAGAGGGGGGAGGTCTTTAGGTCCAAGAAACATAAGCAGCATTTAGGTGTATTTTTAACTTCAGATTTACATGTCCTCCCCAAACAAGACTTCTCTACTGATGGACCCCACAAGAACTGACAGAAAACACTGCACAGGGTCTTTCACCCATGCTGAAGTTCCAACTCCTCGCTTCATTCTGCTGCTTTTTTTCCCTTCCCACCCCTCATTTTCCAAAAAACAAAAACAGAAACAAAAACAAAAACAAAAACAAAATAAAAAACAGGAAAGACAAGATTTGGAGATCAAGTCAAATGTCCAATTTATTTTTATAACTTGAAACTGGAACAAACGTTGTTTTGAACGAGCGTACAAATGAAATGGTAGACACATGCTGAACTCAACATTGTGACAATAAGGGAAAAAAAAAAAAAAGAGGCCAAAAATCTTGTACAGAGAATAAAAGGAACAATAAATATTTCACTAAGCCATATTGAAATGACCTCCAGCCATCTCAACATTTTATCCATTAAAAAAAAAAAAAGTGCTCTCGTTTTTTAAACAGAGCACAAATACCAAGCAATAATAAATAGTTCCAAACTTGTAGTAAAAGACAAAACCTCCAAGTAAACAACAAAAGCTCATACAATAAGTAATAGAAAAAGGTAATAAAAATATTTTGCCTTGCCGGTACAAATGCAAACAACTTAAATCAACGTTACTTTGCTTTGCAGTTCTAAAATACAAAGAGCACCATAAAAATGAGTTTGCCTGTGATAAACAAAACCTTGGACTGTCTTTTACATAGGACTGGGATGAAATGCTGATTTTTTGACCCTTTCCTTAAAAATAAGTATTTTTCTTCCTCAAACCAGGTTCTCGGGCCTGTCCTCTTGCCAAGGAAGTCATCTGGAGTTTTGATCCAAACTTCAAAGGCAGCAGGATTAGACACAATGCAAGTAATAAATTCAACCTTAAAATAATAATAGTAATTAAAAAAAATAGTTGTGAAATAATTGTGAAAAGAACTATGGCGGCATTCTAGCTATTTTACATCTATTCTATATTGTGCTTATGGCCTAGTAAACTACAGTTCTCCTAAGCAAGAAGAAAAGGAGGGCCATTTCATTATCACTATATCACTACAGTCTGCAGAAACACAACCTTTGTGCTTTTGGGGTGACTTGTTGTTAGTTTCAGTAATCTAAGTCACAAGACTAGACAACTGCTGGTGTTAGCTATTCTGGATTAATGAGAAAAAAAAAAAATGGGGGGGGGGGAGACCAGAGCTCCTAAGCAGCTTACACTAAAATGAAAGGTGAATTAATTTTTAAAGTGAAGAATCATGGACTGAAAACATTGATAAGTGGACTGTTAACTTCTGATCTTCATTACACTGATGTATGTCCAGGGCATTCTGCTGAATTCCGTGATATGACTCTGGTTCTATACAGATGTCAGAGTTCTGAATTTTCACCTAAAAATGAAAGTATGTCTTTAAGGGATCATATTCCTGCCTCAGCTGCACTGGAGTAAGCCAGCACTATAAGTGATGAATAATTCCTGATTGTTATCAGTTTAATTGGGATCCAAAATTTGTCCAGAAGTCTTAAGGGTATGTTGCTCAAGCCAGGAAGACATATCTGTTAGGTAGCTGGACCAAATTCTCCCTGCTGTCACACCCATGCCTCTCCAATTGCTCCAGCCATTCTGCACTGATGAAAGCTGCAGAAGAATTTGGCATGGAAATTCTTTTTGTTTGTTTTAGTTTTACCGTCATTTCCTGCAAGGGCGGTGAGCACTTTCCCCTTCTCCCCTTCACTAGAGCATCAGTGCCTCTTCTGCCACCTGTCTTCCCCTCGACCCGAAAGGGAGAGAGCATAAGAGAGAGAGAAAGAACAGCAAAGAAGAGAGACATCAAAAGGCACAGAATTTCATCCCAGTCCCTCAAACATTCAGAAATTCATGGAATGTACAATTCGGAGTGAACAGCAGCAAAGCAGCTAATAACATGGACTGGCAAGACCTGTACATGGAGTAGGTCCTGTTCTGACAGGGAAGGGGAGGGCTGTGCCTGAACCAATTTTACTTCAACCTGGTCACAACTGTACCGACAGCGGATCATTTTACCTGTGTCAAAGTGGACGCGCCAGCTCTCATTTTTTGCTATAAAATGCCTTTCTTCCAGAGGGCAGTGGCAGGAAGTGAGTGGGGTGGCCAGGAGAGGGAAGATGTGTTGTACATCTTCTTTTTTGGGGAAGGGGGAATCTCCTCTCTCTCTCTTGAACCTGCGGGGAAGCTGTGGGATGTCGCCTCAGACACCTTTATGGAAACTGGATTTCATTTCTCACGAATAGGCAATAACCATCCAGCCTGGTTCAACCATACCTGGTAAAACCTTGATGCAAGGGGTCCAGGCAACTTTGAAGTGATTTAGAGCCCTGTGGGAACAGCACTTTTTTGTAGGCCATTTCTGACAAAAAAAAAATAAAAATTATATATACAACTAAAATTATTTCTGAACAACAACAACAACAAAAATAAAAAAGCACTTAATTATTTTGTTTTGTTTCTTTTACTCAAAGGTCGTCTAACAACCCCCTTTTTTTCCTGTACAATAAGGACTTGACATACAAATTTTTTTTTTTATTATTTTTGCAATATTTTATCCTGCCAAATTAAAAAAATATATTATGGCAGCCTGTTTGTTTGTTTTTATTTTTATTTCCAAATTCACTAACAAAAAGGTACATTAAATCCCTTTAAAAGGACAAGCGTACAGTTAAAAAATTACAAGCTTCAGTAAAAATACAGCAAGTGCCTACATCATATGAATCAACCAATATCAATATCCATTCCAGAAGGGGAAGGAAAGGGGAAATGGGGGAGAAAAAAAGACAAAAATAGGTACAGGTCAGAAACGTGATTTTTTTTTTTTTTTCTGCAAAGCAATAACAATATTAAGCACTTTTTTCTACATACTTTTTCTACATGGTGTAGCAATCACCTTTTAATCCCCAAATACAAGATTCTATACATTTTTGAAATAAAAATTCAACACCCAAGGCAGAAAAAAATTTACTAAAACTCAAGACTTTACAGTTACAGTGACAAGAACAAATTTATAGACCCACCATTTAAATTTTACTGCAACATTTTCAAGGAAAAAAGAAAAGTTTTTTTTTTTTTTTCTTTCTGGTTTTGTAAAATGCCCAGGCATTCTCCATTATTACAAATACTGGTCCACTTTTACAGTAATCAAGAAATTTTAATATATATAATATATACTAAAACCCCGTCACCAAAAGAAAACAATATACACATGGCCATTATGGCATTTTTTAATAACCTATTAAGCAAACTTTGAAAAAAAAAAAAGATTGCTCAAACACACATACACACAATTTCTTTTTTACCCTTGTATGTATTCAATACTGTAAACGTATTTTAAGACAGAGTGCACTAAATTTAACTTTTAAAAAAAATTAGCCGTTGTTCCTGAATTGTTTTTTCTCATTCAATGATAACAACTTGTAATTTGTGTCATTTGAGTTTTAATTCAGCAGTAAATCATTTCCATTCCATTTCCTAAGCAGCGTTGTCCTGAAAAAAAAAAAAAGGCTGAGAATAATTCAGCTAATGGATGTCCGAAGTTGTGCTGGGTATACATCTTCATTTGATTGGGTCTTATGGCATTTTCATGTCCACTATCTTCAACCAGTAATTTTTTTTTTAAGTAAATGTGGCTCTTTTTTTCTAAAGAATGTACTTTTCTTGTTTTACTTTTTTTTTAAAAGTCTTTTCATTTCACAAAAACATTTTGCATTTGTCTCAAGAGACTCAAATAGGAAGATCAGTTTTCAAGGCACTCACGTCAAATTGAATGGCAGTAGAAAAACTGTCCAATAAATTATTTTTATTTATTTTTCTTTATAGTGCCAGTATTGTGAATGCCATGCTTAGCAACACTGACACTTAATCTCAGCTGTTCCCTTACAGTTTAACCCACCTTTGGGCCAAGTAGAAGAATATGATGTAATTTCTTGTTGAGAAGCCATTTTTCTCTTAACCACAAACAAAAGCTTTAAAGTGCGGGTCAACATAATTAAAATCTCTAGCCATAATTGTCCACTGTTTGTTAATATTAGTCATAATGGGCTTTGAAAATTTTTAAAATTTGAAAGTAGAGCAGGTGCATTTTTCTTTACTTTTTTTTTTTTTCTGTCATAATGCTTTTCTCATAATACAACTAACTTCTGTTCCTAATTAAGTCAATGGGAAAACTCTTAATGACTTCAGTAGAAGCAGAATCTTGCCAAGACAGGTAGATCAACTAGAATTTATTTTTTCCTTTCCTTGTAGTGCCATTGTACATCATAGAAGATAGTTCTGGTATGTCCATTCACAAAGCAAATGACTATGAGTTGAGATTTTTCATTGAGAAATTGCCACTGGCCCATCCTCTAGTAATTATTTTAACTACAGCAAATCTGGACTAAAGGAGAGGCACATACAGACGTCCTGGACTCAGAAATGTGTTTGTGCAGTTTAAAATGAAAAAAAAAGGTGGCATTTGGCTCCTATAAGGTTTGAAAAGATTACAATACTTGAGATGTACTTTTACTGTCTCTGGGAAAAGTGGCAGGCAGGGAAGAAGGAAGGAAAAAGACCCCCAAAAGTGACAAAATGGCACCGTTCTGTTGCCATAGCTTTAACAACAAAAAGAAACTATCTTGTAATAATGCACAATTAAGAATGTTACTCTTTCTTGAATGTAGCTGCAGTCTGCACCTATGTCTTTTTAGCTGGCATGACTGTAATGATGAAATCCATCTATAAAAGGCCTCTATCGTTAGTAACATTGTCAGTGCTACATAATCCACCCAATTCCAAAAGAAAGTGCTAATTTTAAAGATTGTTATCCGCTGTACAATTTTGTTTTCACTAATCTTCAAGGTTATTTAAAAGAGGAAAGGAAAAAAAAGGGAGGTGGGGGGAGGGTTTGGAAAGAAAGAAAGATCTCTGTTAAAATGCTGGCTTCTTCACAAGAAATTACACATGCTTAGCTTAAATTTCAACAAAGCAGCGGCCCAAAAATTATAATTTAAAAAGATATGTTTCACCCCTACAATGCAAGTAATCTCAGGCTACGACTGGGTAAAATTAAAAAGGGATACCCAACAAAATTTTAAAAGAAATTTAAACAGAAAGAATAAAAAAAAGTACCTGCACATGCCAAAAAATTACAAAAACCCAATAAATACAGAAATTATTGCACAGTTAAAAGGCTCCACAATTTTTACTGCCTTAATCAACCCTCGGGTTTAATAGAACTTTGTAGACACAGGTTATATTTAAGTGCCAAAGTCTGGCACCTACCATAGTTATGCTAAGTTATGTTTACGGAGGCAAGTTAGGTCATCTTTTCTCAGTTGGCAATAGTTAAACTGTACAAATAAAATGTTACCTAGACCCCTGAAATTTAACCTAGCGGGGGGGAAGGAGGGGAAGGGACGGGGTGGGCGGGGGTTGGGAGGGGGCTTAGCTTCTTTCTGCCTGCTCAATTTTGACGTCATTTGTCAGCAAATGTTCTCCATGCCACTTTTTCATGTGTTTCTCCAGGGTGCTGTAAACACTGAAGGGCATCTGGCAAATGTCGCAGCGGTAGACCTCCTTCCCTATCTGGCCATGCGTTTTCATGTGACGTGTCAGCTTACTGCTCTGGGCACATGCATAGTTGCAGAGCTCGCATTTGTAAGGCCGCTCTCCAGTGTGGCTCCGACGGTGCACCGTCAAATTGCTGCAGTTCTTAAAGACCTTGCCACAGTACTCACATGTATCGCTCCTGCGCCCTTCCTTCGAGCTGGGTCGCCCGGGGCCCGGACCGCTGATGTGGGGGGTGCTGCCTCCGCTGGCCGTGCCGCTGCGCCCTGAGAGCCCCCCATCCAGCATGTCCCCCGGCGGGGTGGAGAAACGCAGGCTCCCGTTCTCTGACGAGTGCTCAGAAGAGGTGGCAAAGGGGGATTGTCGGGAGTCTGTGAATCCTAGAAATGGATCCTTCATGAAGTGCCTCGATGCTGCGTACCCTACCAGCCACTGGGAGTAAACGTTTTCAGAAGGTATTATTGTTGCTGGTGGCAAGTCCAAATCTTTCTCAACCTTTATTCTTTTAGATGAGTTGTTTAAACTGGGGCTCGTGATAGGTGTTGGCTTGCGAGGGAACAAGTTTGGGAAGGGCTCACCTGGGCCAAAGTTTCTTCCATTGACCGTCCCTTCCTCGGTGCGGTCCAGCTCTCCTACCACCGAGTCTTCATCACCTGTGTCTCTCGGACAGAGGTCTCGAGGACACAAGTCTCGCTGGTCAGAAGACCTTTTCATGAAGCTACTCCTCTTCTGTTTCTCAGCTAGCATGTCGTTGTATTGCTGGATGGCACCAAGACTTACATTCTCTATGACTTTTCCCAGGACGAGGGACTTCTCATCTGGCAGCGATTTGGAACCATTTTCTCGGTTACGACTCAGTTCTGAGTCCATACTGAAGCTTGACTCTGGCCTGCTCTCATTTTCCAGCTCCTCTTCCTCCTCCTCCTCCTCTTCCTCTTCTTCATTGTCATGGCCCAGGGAAGGATCGCTCTCATTCCTGAAATCTGTCTCACCGGATTTCAGTCCCTCTCCAGTGAGTTCACTTGTGCCTGGCTCAGGAGAACTCGTGGTGGACAGTCCATCGTCTGACCTGCCTGTCATGGAGCCAGCTTTATGCATATGCGTTTTCATATGACGCTTTAGCTTGCTGGCCTGGGAGCAAGCGTGGTCACAGAGCTGACATTTGTAGGGCTTTTCTCCTGTGTGACTGCGCCGGTGGACAATAAGGTTACTCTGGAACTTGAATGTTTTCCCACAGAATTCACAGGACTTGCTCTTGGCCTGAGGCTGGGGAGGCGTAGTGCTGCTGGGGGGCATGGGGGGCAGTGGCGGGGTGCTCAAAAAAGGTGATTTAGGACTTGGCTGGAAAGGATTCAACAGGCGATGCATAGGGTTGGTGCGACTGGGCGAGACTGGCGGAGGGGTGGAACTGTTTCCTGCCAGCTCTCGAAGCCTTCTGGAGAAATCCATCGCTGGGGACTCAATTGCCATGGGGTTTAAACGCATAACTCTGTCAAAGGCACTGGGATGCTGGGCAACTAACCCCATTTCTTCGGCACTAAGGCGATGTGGATCCAGATGATGACGAGGTGGTGGGCTGAACAGTGGAGGCGTGTTTGGGAGCCGACCCTCACCAAAGCCTGGGTGTTCACGCAAGATGGGTCCTGTCATCCGTAGAAGATTGAAAGGGTTGTTGTCTCCAAGGAAATTCATCAGCGGGGACTGTGCAACAGTCTCTGGTCCCAGAGGAGGAGGGATGGTGATGCGTGGAGTAAGGGAACTGTTTGAAGGGCTTGTTTCCAGGTAGATGCGGAATCCATGTGTGTTCTGGGCATGCTGAAGCAAGAACCAAGCGCTATTAAAAGGCTGCTTGCATGTTGTGCAAATATAGCTTGAAGGCTCATCTTTACCTATAAAAGAAAAACAGAAAGAACACTCAAAAAATAATACGGTGGAGAACATTTTAATACAGTTGGCATGCACTTTATTTTGCTAACACATTTCCTCCTTGGCATTTCTGAAAGAAGGACTTAATTGCAATGTATTGACTGATATAAATTGTTGAACAACACATTTACTCACCACACTTATTCACTTAACATGTATGACAAATATCACACATATGCACTCGTGCTATATACATTTATATCCTCCAACTTGCAAATAAAACCTTTTATGACACATGAGGATCCAAATTTTTTCACGTGTTTATTCCACAAAAAGGAATTTGTTTCAAGGGATTTATGGCTACATGTGAAAGTCAAAGAAAATGCGGTATAGTAGGTTTTATGGGGCACCTGCAAGCAGCTTCGGTATCATTTTCACTGTTTCACTTTATATTTTTATATACTTCATGCACCAGTCCCCTGAGATCTTGCTGAATTTAATTTATACATGTTTCAATCATGCCAGCACTTCCATTTTTAAAATGCTATGTAAGTATTTAGCTGCACAAGTCCTATCTGAGTCAACAGGAGCTTGGAAAGTGTACCCTTGCATAAGCCACTTTGACATTATTTTTGCCAAAACACCAAGAAGTCATTCAAATGAAACATCCGGTAATCAAAGCCGACAGCACAGTTGCAATTAACAGTAACAAATGTCGGGCCGTGCTTCAACTGTGTCCCAAGAATTTCTGAGCCTGAGCCTGCCCTCCAATACAGTAACGCTCACTGGAGCCAAAAACATTGTTCTGTTTGCCTTTCTAGCCTCTTTGAACAACTGCATAAAGGTGGAAAGCATTCCTTTAACCTTGATTCAGCTTTACATAAAGGACAGGTATGGACAAGTCTGTGCTGCAGTCATAATTTTGCTAGCTAGAAAATTCCAGTCCCAGGCACAGTATAAACTATGTGCCATCTTCAAAAAGCACTTTCCCCCCACACACACCCCCAACTCTTTTTCTATGCCTCTGAAAGACTGCGATAAATTTATAAATAGCTGTCAACCTGAACATCATGATCCAGGATTTATTTTTTTTTTCTTAAAACAAGGGAGAGG
The DNA here is from genome assembly GCF_964211825.1 of Aythya ferina. NCBI lineage: Eukaryota > Metazoa > Chordata > Aves > Anseriformes > Anatidae > Aythya > Aythya ferina. The sequence continues at coordinate 52,310,318 of NC_140301.1, forward strand.
TATCCTGAAAAACAACTCCCCACTTTGGAAAATCTACAAGTAATTTCTTGCAGGACAGTTTGTTTGTTTATGAAAGCATGCATTTTGACCCCACTGTACCTAAATGCACTGAACGTCTTGCAAGTTCAAAACCTGGACCTGTCTCCCCTCTGTGTCTGCATAGCACCCCAAGCCCCCCAGCCTCCCCATCCCCACCAGAGCGTGGGTCCGAAGCTTAGCTGTACAGCCCATGCCTAGATGGGGAAGTGTGATTCAGAGCAAGCCATTTTTTTAGTTTGAAAAGGGAAAAGTTTATAAGGTGAGCAGAACTGTATCATCAAAACTACCTTTGTGAAGAGAAATGACTCATAGCAGTCAAAAAAAATAAAAAAATCTGGGACACACCAGGAGAGGAAGGATTGCTGCTGGCTGAATTCTCCTCTTCTAGCTGTTGCAGGAACGGCTGCTGCTAACAAAACCTACAAAACCCTAGACAAGAAGACTAGAGGATTATCTGCCTACCTATCAGCCTGTCAGTCTATCTAATCTTGTCACCAATGAACATCCACAAAGGCGTAAATGAATGAGCATCTATCAGATTGGGACTTATATACAAAGGTATGTGATAAATGTGGTGCAGTTCCTCCCACTCCTATTGATTTTGCAGGGCTGTTGCTGCGGATAGCAGTTTCAGACCCTGATTTCAGAGAATCCAGGTGTGTACAGCCAAGGAAAACTCTGCCCAACGCCGCGGGCATGTCCAACTGACACAGCCCCCACACCCAGGCCCTTCATGCCGTGTCGCACCGAATGCGCTCAGTTGCTCTGATTAATCTCTAGCAACCACTACTGAAGAAAAAAAAAAAAGCCTGGGAGCTGTGTTCTGCTTGGAAAAAAAAAGTGCCCATAACTGCTATTGACACTAATGAAAGCTACATACAAACACTGAAAGGAACTGATACATTATCCCTTGAAATCTACTCAGCACTCAGGCAGTTAGGGAGTTTTATGTCAGCTCTGCAGCCAAAGCAACAGTAAATGCTCCCATTATTACTTCAAATATTTAAATTTCTGTTTCTTACAGAAATATGATGAAAATGTCTAGACGTTTAACTTTTCTTGCCCAGCAACATGTGTAGTATAAAAAGTGACAGAAATCACTGAAGCAGACTAAAGTATATAACATACTCTGTCAAAAGCTTTTTTTAACAATATGTTTTACCTCAGCTCACCCTAGAATAGATTTTAATAAAGCCCTTTCTGAAGTGTGATATAATAGCAAATGAAGTGCAGCATCTTACAAGGTCATATATCTTCAAATTAAAGAGTGCTCTGCACCCTTCACCTTCATTTTATCCACTCTAATTAATCGATTTATTACCCACAGCTGTTTGATTCTTTCATTTTTAAAGTCACAGCATGCTTTCTTTTTTGTTGTTTTTGTGTTTTGTTTTGTTTTGTTTTGTTTTTGTGCGTGTGTGTGTGTGTGTTTTTTTCCCCGTTAAAAAAAATAAAGTATGTGAGTGTGCGTGTGCATGCATTCTCCTTGCTTAGCTCAAGAGCTGACAGGAGGAAGAAAGCAGCTGTGCATTAGATGGCAACAACAGCAATGCGTTTACTTCAGCACTGGCACATATGTAAGGAGAAGAATTCCTGAGCAGGCTGAAGATCAAGGCCAATCTAAAACTGAAATGGCTGATTAAAAAAATTACCTTCAAAATGGCAGCTGGCTGGATTCTTGCTACTACACGTTATGAGGAACTGAGATGGTTTGTTTTGTTTTGTTCTCCAAAACTTCACCTCCATGAAATCCAAGTGAGGAAAGTAAAACCTCTCCTTTTTAGTTTTCTTTCAAACAGAGCAAATTAGTGCTATTAGTGATGTAAGATTTACAAGCTAGAAGTCGTAGAACAGCCTTCTCTTCCTTTTTTGTTTTATTTAGCTTTTATGCTCCTAAACACTCATCTTCAAGAGATCCCTGTACAACGGCAAAATTAACTGCAGGCTGCCTGGCTACCAATCTCTGACTGCTCTATGAGTGTTTGTATGTGTGCCTGTGTGTATGTATACATACACATATATATATAAAATTTCACAACCCTCAAAGACTCTCCCCAGACTCCTCCTTTAAAAAAATATTAAATACAAAAAAAAAAAAAAAAAAAAAAAAAAACACTTTCATTTCCATATTATCACTTCATGGTTATCTTGCCTAGAAGTTGCCCTGAGCAGTATAGATGCTCACTTTTAAGAACAGAACAATGTCAAAAAGTCTTTGAAGATCCACTCCGAACATTTTTATATTCAAAAACTCACTAAATATTTTAAACATGCCCAGAAACAGCCACGTATTGCTCGAGAATGATCCTTATATTTAATAATGCAGTGCACCTACACTATAAAACTCTTTGTTATAAGGCTACTTTTGATATATGGCTATCTTAATCCCTAGCCACCTGCACTGAAGTCTGTCTAAATACCCACTTTATGACAACTAGTCATATAGGCTTTGCCATGTGTAGTCTTTATCGCTTTAGCATGTGCTTGACTTTGAGCATGGGAGTAATCAACACCAGAGAAACTTAAGCACTGGCTGAAGTGCTCTGTTGGATAGTGATGAAATTATTCATGTGCTTAAAGTTAAGCACAAGCCAAGACTTCATTAAAACTGTTCAAGGAATTGCACATGGATTCAACCCTCCAGTCTGTAAATAGGCTTGATTTTAGCAACCAATGGCTCAAGTATAATTTTTTATCTTTATGTTGTGAGAAGGTATGATGAGACATCCAGGCCACAAACCCTGGGTACGTTGGCAGTGGTGGCTTTAAGACTGCACTAAATATGAAGTACTATCACTGGAGTTCAGGCATCTCACAGGTTTGTAGGGCTGAATCCTACTGAGATTCAGGTTCAGAAATCTTGACCAATGCTAGCAAAGACTATGAAATTAAAGAAGTAAAGGACCTTAATAGCCTTAAAGGTTACTCTGGTCCCATTCCTGAGCCAAGGGATGTCCATATCTTTGCATCTGTTCATACAGATGATGGATGCTCAATTACCCCACTTCGAAGGCCACTCAAATGGAGAGTCTATAACTTTTTTAAGTCTATCGCATTCTCTCACTTCTTTACTATATGAAGGTTGCCCAGTTGCCTAATCTAAACCTTTATTTCTGCAATTAAAGATGGTAATATTGTTTCCTACCTACATGGACATGAAGAACACAGGAAACAATTCAGTCTTCTTCTCATGGGCCATACAGGTATCATCCAGCCCAGTGATTTGCAGTTGAGCCAGTTCATGTCTTTTAGCAACCCCTTCACCCAGCTCAATTTGGAAATATCAACTGGGAGAGAATCTACTGTGCCTGTCCACTGGGTAGTCTGTGGCAATGGTTGACTATACTCAATGTTAAAAAAAAGCTGTCGTCTTTCTGATTCAAATTTCTGAGTTCAACTGCCAGCTATTGTTTTGTTATTTTTTTATCTGGTATATTAAAACCCCCCTAGTATTCTCTCCCAAATTAGGTCATTATAAACTACAAATTTATTGAACACTCACCTTTTCTGCTTATTGTGACATAAGATGGTCTCTTCCAGAAATATTAAAATGTGTTCCCTCCATTACTGCATGACAGATTATATTCCATTCAAAATGTCAAAGCCATAATGAGCTTTTTTTTCTGTTTCATGAACAGCACAAAACAAAGGTAAATTTGGATTCTGCTTGTCAAATTCTGTCCTTGTGGAGGGCACTAAGAACACACAGGTAGGTTTGCCCAGGCCAGAACAAGAGTTGCCTGAATCTGTGGACATTCATCCCACTGCAATGGCAGCCTGAATTCCCTGACTTATCTGTCCTCTGCAGTCTGGCTTGTATCACACAGTGATATGCAGATCCTCCCTGCCCAGTTGGTACATGACTTTCTGTACACCCTGAATGCTGAGCGTCTTTGCCCCGGAGATAAATTTCCCTCAAAATATCCTCAGTTATTCTGGATACCATCAAACAATAATCAGTGTGAGATAAGAACTGCTGAGAATTCATTATTTTCTGCTGGGCTACAGTGACATCCAGTGCCTTACAAAGCTTCCCCTCAGCATGCCTGAATAATTGCATTAGCTGTAACAGAGAATGAACTCCCTCCGACTTTTAATCACCCACCCCTAGCCCCTGCCAGGAGGGGCTGCACTGGATACCAAGCCAGGTCCATGTAACTACTGGCATTCTTTACCTCTAGCAATACTTTGCAGTTTCTGCAGTTTCTGGTTCCCTTTACAAAGTTACAAAAGCAGCAATAAAAATATTAAGGAATTTTAATGCTGCTTTACTGCACCTTTAGAAGTTCAGGAAAAGTAGAAACTTGGAAGCTTTAAAGAAAGGACACCTTTTATTGTAGCACTCAGGAACAGACATGTATCAGGTTCCTACAGTCTTTCCACCAATATTACTCTCTTCTCCCACTTGATTTTTAATGAGCACTTAAATAATTACTCCTTGTTATTACGATGGTTACTCTAATAATACCAATAAATGTAGCGTAGATGCTCCATAAAAAACACACCTTTAATTGAATTATTATTAAATTAAAATGCCATAATTGAGAACACTAGTTTAACAAGTCTCCTTATAAGACCAGCTGACATTAAAGAGAAGGGTATTAAATACTAGAAAGATTTAGTGCTTCATACTGAAGAAAATATATGCTTGTACGTGGTTTGACAGGTCACCTAGACAAGGACCAAGTACTTTCCAGGTGCCTGCAGTATGGATCTGCAGTGTGAACTATTTTGGTTCATAACGAATGCATCATCAGGTATGTAAAAATATCTGTAATATAGGTCCAAAACAAAGCCATTACCTTCACTGTCTTTCTGCTGAAGAGGTTTTATAAGCCATATTACCATTTAAACTATCCAAGTTAGCAAGAACATTTAGTTACATAGTTTTATGATTGAATGCTGTTGGATACTATAGCTGAATGCTCCCAATATTCTGGGGGAGTTTTGCCCTCCCTGCATTCCTTAGGGTGTTTGGAAGTGCTGCTACCTCCATTTCACAGAGGGACTGACAGTCTTCACTAAAGAGACTGAGGTGTTAAGTTCAAGACCAAGTGGGAATCACCACTGCCAGGCCAACACCAGTCATTAGCTTTAAACACCAAATGCAAAGGAACTATTTCCCTTTATACTTGTCTTCATTTTAATTTGGTTTTGATAGCCACACGAGCTGAAGATGTAAAACAAGTGCAACTCCTCTACCCATCCCCAAAGCTAACACAATGCATCCATCCCTACACTGCCTTCTCTAAAAAGAGGGCTCGAGAGAGACTTGCAGCACTTCCTGCTGAGGGTGACGGGGACTATCACCAAAATTCATAAAGTAAGCATCAACTGGCGACAAAAGTTGGTGCTTTATAACTTAGCAAGACGCCTGCAGTCTCACAACCTAAGCACCTCCAATTCTTCACTCAGATAAACAGCCACACTCTCTCATAAAGCTCAGCCAACCTGAAGTGCATCTTAGTCAAGGAGAGGAGATGAAGGTTTTAGTTGCAAGAGCCCAAGCATGAGGGGCCATAGAGCCTGTCATCATCTGGAAATGGGGAATCTCAAGATGAGGTCGGTGAAAGGGAAGAATGTGACAGGGGAACAAAGATTAAATGTTTTTAAGAGGCGGATGGAAAAATAACAGTGTCTGAAGGAGGCGAAGTAACTGAGAAGTGTTACTTCTCACTAACAGAATCCTGTCTCATCCCATACTTGGCCCTGTTCTCTTTTCTTGCCTTGTCCTTTGAATAGCCTATCTCCTCCAGTGCCATCTTCAAATGGAACAAAAATCACGACTTCTTGCAGTATTCTTCTCCCACACACTGCCTGCGTGCTTTACAGCCTTCCCTATCCTGTTCCTACCTTGACTACTGGGACCGCGCGTTCTCTACAGAGATTATGCAAGAAGATTCATGCCAAGAGCACCTACAAACCCCACAAGACCCTCTTATTCCTGGCTCTGATTTTAATTAGCAATGTGAATGTACTTGAGAGCTTTTTCCACCTGTTGAAAAAGATCTACAATAGCACTGGTTGACACCCCTATTGAAATATAATAATATTACACTAATATTAGTAATATGCTTAAACAATTAATTATTTATATGCTAAGGCCAACTGTCAAGCTCTGCCTTTGCTGTATTAAATACTTTGGGGAGTCTGTCTTGTTTTCTGAAGCCACTTGTGCTTTTCAGTAGTGAGGGCAATGCTGATCATATTTAGGAAGAACAGAAAGTCATCTCTTTATCATTCTTTTAATAATAAATATATCTTTGCAAAATAACCTATTTTATCATGAATGGAAAACCTAAAAGATTAATTGCCAATCATATCATCAAGAAGTCACACCATCATGCTGTTTATCTACAGCCAATCCTCTCACAATTCCAAGAACAAAGAGCATGAATCCTTGAATGACTGATACCTTAAAATCATACTCTTAGCCAAACTCTGATTTGAATTACCCTGCTATGAATTCAAAGTAGCTCTGAACCACCACTGCAGCCTTCTGAGTTTTTCCACATAAGTTATACTAGGTTAACACAAACAAGGATCTTAACTAGGCTTATATAATAATAATAAAAGTCATAATTTTTTTTCATTTAACTTTCCCCAGAAGTATTTTATATGCCCTCCCCAGCATTTATGCTTACAAAAAAAGGAGTTGCAGGCAGAATACAGCCATGCATAACACAAACAGATGCTTCCTGCTTCTTAATGGACACAGGCAACCTTTGGCTGAAGATACAGCTTGTGTTCAATAGTCCCATTTTCTATGAGACTTAATCATACCTCAGAACTGTACTGCCAGATTCACATAAATGAGCCAAATGCACAGCTCATTTTAATTTCTAGTGCATTACAAAATGGCAATATTATATTTTTAGGTATAAAATGTCAATAGTCATTTTGGGCACCTTCCTTCTGGATGTCCAATTTCTCATTCCTTAACAGAGCTTGTGGCTTACTGGAAGTTAATGTTCAGCTTACATAAGTGTAAGGAGTGCTTTTACTTAGTAAATAAAAAAAAAAAAAAAAAAAAGATGCATAGCAAAAACTGGACTCACAGCATAGGAATTTTTACCCAGAAGGACTAGGAAATAATAAATAAATAAATAAATAAATAAATAAATAAAAATAAAATGGAAAATAAAAAATGTTTGCCATCTCTGAACACCTTCTTCTAATTGGTGTTAAATTCTAAAATACAAAGGCAATTTATAAAACCGAGAAAGGGAGAAGTGTGAAAAGTAAGGAGCAAACAGGAAAATCAATATCAAAAGATCAATAGTGAATGAGTTAACTTTTAAATTAGCCCTTTGTGATACAACTGTTTCAATTGACTCCACCTTTAGCATCCAAACAGCTTTGTGTCTTTTAGTTAGTTTCTTTGAACCATCAGCTGGCAGATTGTAAGGACACTTTACAAAACTACTGCATAAAATAGTGAAAACCATCAGTGAAAATGGGGAACATAATACAGGGGGGTAACTGTACCCACTGTACAGATGAAAAGACCATAGGAATACCCCTGGCTGGTGGTTTTATATGTAGGATCCCATTTACTGCATTCATGAAAAACCCTTGTACTGCTCAAGGACACTTTTAGGCCTTTTCTTTGCATAAGGTATTCAAATGCATTTGAAATAATGTCAGTCTTTTCTACAACATATGAAATATGCCAGCAGCTTCCCTTTAAATCGGTTTCCTGTAAGTAGTTTTGTTTGAAAACTGGCAAGTGCTGGGATTTTTTTTTTATTTCTTTTTCCCACAGACTTTTCTAAGGTGCCATTTTCTCCTCTTACAAGCAGGAATTCTGAGTAATCTGAATAGGAGCTTAAAGGAGGATGCATAAAGGAAATTGTCCATGTCATATATGGAAAAATAAAGAGTAAACCAGGAAACAGTAAAAGGAAAAAAAAAAAAAAATAGAAAAAGCCAAAGGGTGAAAACAAATTTCCTTCCCTTTTCTTTTTTTTTTTTTCTTCCTTTTTTTTTTTTTTTTCTCCCCAGGAATACTTCAGTCTGTTTTACTACAACTATTTCTTAAGGGTATTAGGTGCCTATTCATAGTTAGTAAATGAAATAGCATTTTTGTTTTAATTCATTGCTTCTTTAACAAATGCTAACTCCCATCTCTGCTTCTTTAAATCCACAAAATCTCCACGTTCAATCCTAAGAAGTAATATAAAGGCTGTAAATCTTGTTTTAATGGAATGTACATTTAGCTATGAGGAGATAATTGACGTTATGGAGGGCCTAGATGCTGAATTATATAGGTTATCTAATACAAAGGGGACTCATTACTGAAGCACTACAAACAAGTAGTAATATATGTATATTGTTCTGAGTGGCGTTATAGCAAAAGTGTTCGGGTCTGCAGGGATTTATAAAACACAAGAAAACAGCAGACATGCACTTGTAAATTTGTCTCATTTGTCTCTGAAGTTAAAGGTTATTCCCTTGATCTGAATTTGTAATAAAAACATGCTAGACTAAGGTTTGTGGAGAATGTTTGAATATGTAAATTGTGTATAATGATAGGCAATTATAGGGTAAAAACTGGACCTTATGAATGTTACAGAATTGCATGGAGCATCAAAGTATTTTCCTTCAGATGAAATATTTATCTTTTATGCATGTTATAAGCACTTTTTCAAAGGTATTCAGCAACCTATTTGAGCAGAGAGTTGACAAAAATCAAACCATTACAACCGACTAAGACTGTGGGCTTATGCACAGGAGAAGCCACAGCTTTTTACAAAATATACATAATAAATCTCTTGAACTAATGGTTCCGGAGACGGATCCTCAAGGACAAGTTCCACTGATTTTCACTCTCTTAGATGAAAGCTGGTCAGATGTTTCTGGATTTTTTTAAAGAAGATTTGGGGGTGGAAGCGTGGGGAGGGAGGCTGGGGAGGGTAACTAGGTAAGAATGTGTATTTTCCTGGACTGATTCAAAGAAGCCCTATTTCCCCTTCGGTTAGTTGGCTGCTATTTTCAGGAATTAAAAAAAAAAAAAAAAAAAAAAAAAAAAAAGGAAAGAAAGGATGCTGCATCAAGATAGGCAGGAGTAAAGCCGAGAGATGATACTGTAGTTTATGTTACTGAAGATAAGGTTTTCTCCTTCTCTGAGCACGACAGTCTGTTCAGGTTAACCAACTGCAGTGTTAGAATAACTCCAGCCGACTTGTCACAGAGTACAAAAGTCATCAGCAACTGAATGTTCTTTTCTGCACCGCAATTAAGACGAATCAATACGACGTGCCACAAATGGTATTTTACTCTCAATAAGAACTCGGGCTGAGTTTATTCAGAATATTTTAGCGCTTCCCCAGGGGATTTTGGTCCGACGCAGATGGCAAATAAAGTACTCAGCCTAGGGCTAGAGCACATTATGCTAATTCTAATGTCAGATGTACTTTAATATACAGCTCTATTTAATCACCCCATTATTTCACATTTCCATATGAAAAACCTGCGGCACTTCTGCAGAGCTTTCACTCTGCGACAATGCCAGCTTCCTTCAACTAGCTCCCTGCGAAACAGAAAAGAAGACTGGTCATTCTCGCCAGTCAAAATGTTACAGTTTCAAAGTTTCAGTATTCCTGAATTTAAAGTGGGTCTTCCAGCGCAATTAGCAAATCACTCTGCTAGAATGCTGATATGTACAAAATGCTAAGGAGGTGTGATTAAAAAAAAATAAAAATAACAGCCCTCCCTCCATGCTGCATCCACTTGTGCACACAGACATACGCAGGCACACATCTCAAGTCTGCTTGCAGAATAGGAATAATAAAAATAATGAAAATATTTTCCTAGTGCAATTCAACCTATATTCTCACCACTTGTCACCAAAACACTGCTATTCCTGGCTAGATGGCTTTCGTTACTTAGAAGAACAGACATGGCTGGCACAGCTGCCAACCTACAGATGTCTCGGAATAAGACCTTCCTTGTGTATCAATAATTTTTGCCTGTAACAAACTACACCTCTAATTAGATTTAGAAGCCATACACCTTCAGCATGGGCCACTATCCAAATTATCTGCAAATTCACCTTGATGCCACATCTCTGGTGACCACAGAAATTGAACGATGGACTTGAAGGTAAAATGATTCCAAACTGGATTTGCATTGAAAAGAATGAGGGAAAAACCTTTTCTATGGAGCTGGGTTCATTTTCAAGCCATCTAGACTTTAGATGTACAGGCAGGGAAAGCAGAGGCAATCTTTGAAGTACCTCTTCAGTAGCTTTCCCTTCATAGCATTTATGTGAAGGACTCTTAATTCAGTGTTCATGTAGAGTCACAAGTGAAACGAGATGCATGGTCTCAACAAAATCCTCCCCTACTTTGGCATCACTGAGGCTCCATGATAATTACCACTGCACATCACAGGAAGCCAGGTCAGACTGGATTATTCTGAGATGCTATCAGAGAAATGCACGAAGCTTAAGTCGATCAGTTTTCTAATGATTGCACTAAACCTACAATATATTTCACCAAAAAAAAAAAAAAAAAAAAAAAAAAAAAAGTCTATTTAGAGAAAGACCTACTTTTTCCTCCTTCAGTCACCCAATCTGAATCCTTTAAAAATTGTTCAGCAAAGCATGCAGCAGCCAGCACCTGGGGCCAGACCTCACCTGGTTTCACTGCATCAACATTTAAAGATACAGAACTGCTCTGCTGTGCCTTGACACGGCATATGTCACAACTTCCATGTCCTACTTTAAACACATTGCATGATATCCCTCACAGTGAAAGCAGAACTTCTTGTATTCTAAAGCTTGTGTTATATATATAATGAAATACATATATATATATAACAGTATATATATCCATATACATTTAAATATATACATCCACATATACACCAATGTGTCTGTGATATATAGATAGATAAAGTGTTTTGTTCTCTCTATGTATGGCTATGAATATAGCACTGTGCCCGAAGGAGAAAGGGGGCTGAGTACAGGGCACAGGTGCATCCTTCTCCAGCTATTCCAACTAGACCTTAAAATACCCAGCTCTATCCTAGGGGAAGCAGATAAAACAGTTTCATCCTCTCGGAAGTTTTGCCTCAATAGAAAATACAGCACAAGTTAATTTAGTAAATTAGGGCAGCTTTAAGATTTATTAAGTAGAGAATATCTCACCCTGAATATGAGCAGTTAAATTCCAAAAAGGAAGAGGAAATGAATGTTTAATATCCTAATATAAAGCCCACCAAAGTCAATGTGAATCTTTCCACTAACTTCAATGGGCTCCACACGAGGGTCTTCTTCCACACTGGGATTTGTTAGTCTCAAGACACCGTCTTCAATGTAGGGATAAATCTGGTTTGTGGTGATGTAGTTAAAAGAAGAGAACTGAGTTCACAGCAGCTATAAGCTGTAAATATATTAGAGGAATAAATAGAGACATAGCTAGTAAAGTATCTTCTATCTTTAGTAGGGGAAAAAAAAAAACAAACAGTTGAAATAAGAGAAATACATAAGATGAAATTAATCCTTGACAATTCTTTTGCTTTTTCTTATGTTGATATTATGCAGTTTTTGGAAGTAAAAAAGAATAATAATTATTCTCTGTAGATCTATCTTATTTCTGTAGCTCACTTTAGATAAATTGACTGTATATTTAAGCTCAGTTATTAAGAATTCTTTGCAAAAAAAAAAATGTATTTGACAGTAGCAGAACATTTTTAATAATATATTTATTCTTGGTAATAAACAAATTTGAGGAACCCCATTCAATTTCCATTATTATGGAAATTTTTTGAATGCCAGAATGTCTACAGAGATGTCTTACATTAAGGGGTTCCTACAGGACTCAAAGTGCTGCAAATGAAAATCCCAAACTGGCTGAACAAAGAAGCAAAAAGAGCAGAAGCATTAAAAATCTAAATATTAAGGGAGCAGGGCAGGGGACAGGAGGGAACTGTTGGAGCAAGAGATAGAAAGAGGAAGGTATGAAATACTTCAGATGAAAAATAAAACCCATCCCTTGCAGAAGCAGGGATCTTGGGGATTGCTCTAGATGAAGTGGTTAAAATGCAATCTAAGACTATGAAGTTTCGAAAGATGAATATACGATCATACTTCCTGAAGTGCAAAGATAAAAATACAATTTTTGCTCCTTAAATAGGTGATACTTTATGCCGCTATAACAGTGCAGAAAATAATGACAATATTGGCTTAAAAGATTCTAAAAACTTCACATTTTATTTCTATACAATCCAGATTGATCACCTAAGAGAAGCATAATTAAACAATGCTAAGCATCCCAACCCCTTTGAGAATGTGCTGCCTAAAAATATTTTTAGAACAATCACTGTAGTAATTCTTCTTAGTTGTAGAAACACTCCAAATCAGAAAGTCAATTTTTCCTCTATTTGCAGAAGTGTGCTGGTTTTCGCTGGAAAGGCGCCTGTGTTTTGTTTGGCTGCTGTTCATATACTGCCTTGGCAGGATTTCCTTGGATTGCTTACAGTGAACATTGCTCTTGCATACAGTAGCACTCCCATTTTAACCGTCCCAGCCACACGTTTTCTAATAACACACGGAGAGCTGCAAAATCCCTATAAGCACAGCTCTTTAAAGCAGCAACAGAAGGGGGTGGGGGCGGAGGACTAGAGGGGGGGAGGCTCTGCCCGTTCAAAACCCAGTGCTGCAAACAGGGGATAGTCCTTTTAAAAACAACCAATGTGAATTGTGTTTAAGGAGCAGCTTTCCAGGAAAAGAAAAAAAAAAAAAAATCATCTCCGAGAAGAGGGCCTGATTCAGCTGATTCACTGAATCTGATCTGCTCTGGCTAGACTCCGAACGTTGCCGACTTGGGTCCTAAGCAAAGTTTATTTTCTTTCTTTTTTATTATTTTTCCTCCTCTTCTGAGGGAAGCACAGATAACTTAATAATCTTTGTCATTACCTTGAGTGTTGAAGCCCTACACCTAAGCCTGTTCCCCCTGCACCCACATTTCCCACCCGAGTACAAGCTCGAGGTGCACACGGAGCACTGTGGGAACCACACGGGCAAGCGAGACAAGGGCATCATCTCTCTGGCCAAAATAGTCAGGAAACAAACAGCATTTCTACCTACGGCTGGGGCAGAGAAAGCCGGTAACAAACCCGTTATTCAGCTCCGTGCCCTCTATAGATAGGGCTGACTTGTTCGTGGCCAGCTGCGGCGTGGCCCCCCCACACCATCCCGACTCACCCGTGCTCACCACCCTGCTTCTGCAGCTTGGCGGCGATTTGCATCTCCATGCATCTCATTTCTCGTTAAGTAACTTGATTAATTTGGGCGAGGGAAGTTGTCATTCAAAAAAAAAAAAAAAAAAAAAAAATCCACCAGCATTATTTGTGCCTTTCAGAACTCCCCGACCTCCTCCCTGTCAGCTTGGCCCCCACTTCGCACTTCTTTTTCTCCCTGTCCCTTCCTCCCCCCTCCCTGCTCTCACTCTCCTTCTTTCTCCCTGTTGTTTACAAAGGTTTCATTATGTTTTCAACTAATCAGAAAGGCCTACTAATACACAATTAACATGTGACTATAAAAAAAAAAAATAGCTTCCAGAAGAAGGAAAAGTAATTAAGTAGAGAATGCTTTTCAGTAAGTGCTCGCTTTAACCCATCGTCAGAGAACAGAGTCTAGGTTAGTCCACAATGGATGGAACAGATGCCAAGGGCGAAATGTTAAAAGCAAATAAAAAAGGACATTATTTTCTTTGGGAATAATAACTATCAACGCCACAAAAACGAACATCAGACTGCAGTTGTTTTTATCTGACCTCCTCCTCTTTCGTACACTTTTCTAAAGTGCCTTTTCTGCATGTTTCATTAAAATAAATACAGAAATAAAGGTATCGTTTATTGCGTCTTTGCTTCCAAGGTGACAGGAACCCAAATAATCAACATCACCATCAAAATGGCACAGAGCTGGAGATTATTAAAAAGATTTTAGGCCTAAATGTACACATAAACTAAGCTCCCAAAAGAGCCAGTAGGGATTCTGCCCCAGCAATGACAAGGGGCTCTGGACCCACTGTAAATGGTGCTGTGTTATCACAATATATAGGCAGTATAGGAGAGAGATTTAAAGTTTTAGTGTTTGCAGCATTTCAGTTATTAACTTTGCATCTATCTGCTGACAGAGCCCTCAGCCTGAGTGTTGCCACACAGGTTGGCAGCCTGAGGATGCTTGCATGTATGTAACATATACCATACATGTGAGAGCATGTGGGGGGGTGTATATATTCATGCATGCATGTAGATAGAGACAGAGCAAACCAAAATGTTATCTAAATAATTTCAACTTTTTTCTTTAATCCACGGATTGCCAAAATACATCCAAACACTCCGTGTGTTCTTGAAGCATTTAGCCGACTTCTACAGCAAAAAAGGTTCCCTTTGGAAAAAATATATTTCTTTAAAAGTTTGTCCTCGGACCAGAGTATTTGGGATATTTTTTATTTTTGTTTTCCTCCCCCAAATAAATTCTAAAACAGACGCTTAGTAGAGTATCTTGAAAACCAAATTCTGCAAGGAACTCAGTGTTTCCAGCAAGGCTCCAAACATCAGTTAGGTCCCACTGAAATCAAGGGGAGGATGCAGGGTGCTGGAAGGAACAGGCCCTCCAAAGCCACAAAGGAGCCCATGCAATAACAACTCCTTTTCCTTAAATTCCCCACCCAATGAATTTATATTCCAAACTATGTATCACATAGACAGTATTTTTTTTTTCTATCCAAAATCCCATTAGTTTCATTGGCACTTTAGGTAATAAGATTTGCATGGTAAAAATTCCATTTCTATTAGATTGGGTCCATAGGACTCACCAGCCTGATATGATTGTCAGAGGAAAGGGAGGATCTGTGGGTTTGCTACAATATGAGGATTTGTCCACACAGAATTTGGCACCAGTTTAATCAAAAGGACTCACTTTAACCACTGCAAACCCCAGTGTAGCCTGTATATCTGTCAGCTTAGAACTGGCTATATCAGGAAATTTCTCACTGTAAATGTATATAGGAAGGCTGAAACAGGTCAGCTAAACTGAGGTGACAATCAATTAAAACAATCTGTACCCAGAAGTATTCTGGATTATCGATCTGAAAGACCCCTTTAGTTAAAATACGGAAGAGGGCACTCATGTCAGACCTAGATGATGCATTTTCTTCCACATCCAAAGCCTGTAAGAGAAATAAATGGTGGTGTCCTGGGCTGAATCCCCCAGTTCTCTGCAAGAACCAGGCACTGCTGTTCTTGCTAATAAAAACATAACCCCCCAGGTCATGTTTGTCATCCAGGTGCACACACAAGACCCTTCTTTTCAACCATGGCCACCAGCAGAAGCTTTGGGAAAGAACACGTGATTCAAGTTCACAAGCCTTCCCTTTCAGCCTCCCAGCACCAAGCGATAGGCGATTTAGAGTCCTTCAGTGCCAGGGACTGATCCAGAACAGATCAGCATAACCACCCACCAACCTATCTGCCTGATTTTGCCTAGTCCTTTTCTGAAGGCATTTGTTCCTTTTAGCTTCTGCAACATCCTGAAGCCATGAGTTTGACACCTCGGTTCAGTGTGAGTGAAAAACTACCTCCATCTGCCTTAAATCTGCCATACGTCTCCTGGAGCATTTAATGGGAACACTTGCATTGCTGAGAGGACCTGAGTGAGTCCTGGAAACACACTATCACAAAATGCTACCTACAGTATGAACAGCAAAATCTGGCTCTGCTTTTATGCAGTTGATATGTAAACCAAAGCCTCACCAATTCCACAGGAGCCTATTGCCTAACTAACTCATGGAAAACTTCAACACTGGGCACAAGTCAGGCCCCTTCCCAAATCACCCTTCCCTGAGTATGCTTGCTCTTGATTTTCTGATCTGCTAAATAGTTTCTTTTTTCCACTCCTAATCTAAGTTTAATGTCTAATCTAGGCTAAAATGTCTCAGACAACAGAGATATATTCACCAAATGCAGGGAGATGGATTTACAAGAACTTTGTTGAAACTTGACATTTTTCCACCTCTTAAGAACACTATACAACCTGAAAATCAGTCATGGTCTAGAAGTTTTTCCTAATGCTCATTTCACACATCATTCAGTTTACCCATTATTCATAGCTGCAGCTCACGTTTTGAAAATGCACCTGGTGCTTAGCATCAAATAGATCCTGAAGCCCCACCGCCTTCACGGGCATCCTGACCTCACTACAGCCTTTTGGAAATGGGGGGCTGACTGGGATGTCACGCTACTGAATTACCCCTAATGTTCCTTGCTACATGAATCATATTCCTACCTACCCACTTCTTATTTAACTTCCTCATATATTTTTAGTTCTTTTCATCTTTACTTGTGAAATGGTCCTGCCAGCATTTTAATCACTTTTGCTGTTGTTTTCTGAATTACCTCCGATTTGACAACACCCTCCAATTAGCAAGGTGTACAGAATTATGCACAGTCTTGGGTCATTGTTCTGCATAAGAACAGTTTCCTATTTAATGTCTTGCTGTGGATCAGATTCTGACTTCAAGCACACTGAGTTTGAATTTGGCCCATAACTAGGGCTGACTGAAGTGTGCAAATCGAGAATTGAGGGCATTTTGCACACCTCAGTGTTGTCCCTGGATCAAGCACTGACCAAGTGCTTAGCCTCCTCCATCACCCCTGAGACAGGCAGGTGGAGCCAGGTGATGGTGCAGTTAATTGACCACCTTCAGTATGAACTGCTTTGCCTCTATCAAACTCAGGCAAATGCTTAACTCTAGTGAGAAGTTATTTTCTAATCAAAACATCACAGCACACTAGATTTACAGAAAATGCAGCTCAAGGTTATGGGAACAGCAAGAAAGGCCCCAGGCATGCATGGAGCAGACTGACTGGCTGGCTTATATAGCCTGAGTTTGGTGGGAGGCACCAGATAAGCATCCAGGAGTGTCTGACAGGGGACAGATAGTGAGGATGTCAAGGAATTGTTTGGGGGAACCCCCTGGGGTATAACAAGAAGAAATGGGATTTCGTTGGGGCAGTGATGGTGCAGTCTGATTATCAGGAAAGCGCTTCCTAATTGTGAGGCTGGGAAATCCTTAAGAGAAGCCCCAACTTGATGTTGTCTCTGATGAGGAGAAACACTTGAGAGCGCATGACATAAATAATGTCACATTGCCAGAGTCAGGGCAATATTACATAACCAGCATTTTCTGCTTTTTAAATTCATGGGCGTGATTCACAAAAATGAATCGGGGTGCTCCAAGCACCTTGTGTGGAAACACCACTCTCAGTGTGAGCTCCACACACACCCTCCGCCTTCAGTGGTGTCTGTGCCTTACAGGAGCCTCCATGCACTCTACAAATGAGTGTTATCAATATCCGTCACTAAGAGATCAGGTCAGAACTGTTAATATCTCATCAGTCACGCAAGCTGCACATCTCTTTCCCAACACACACCTATGGATTTATTACTAGGGCATTTCAGCTCTTTTGTATTTTCAAATCAAGCTGATTCATGTAGTTTAATATTCACTATATAATTAAAAATATATGATAATAAGAATGTTTTCCTAGCTCACTACAAAATACGTATATATATTTATATAATTCATATTATCATCTTTTTAGATCAAATTATATATGCTTTCTCAGATAAGATGACCTATTACACAGACTAATTGATTCAATATCATATCTACAACCACAAGGTATTTTTACCTAAGCTTGGTCATTTCAGCCCATCCACAAAGCATGCTCATTGGGTTTTGCTGGAAGGGTCTGGGGGAGGGAAAGATGATTGAACACTTGAGTCAATATTTATCCCTTTGTTAAGATGGATGAGAAGTGGATAAATCTGGTGTATGTGCTTTGTCTACTGAACTTGGAAATGTGGACTCTGCTCAGCAGACCCATCAAAGTCAACAAACATACTCCCAGATAACTAACTGTGCATGCTAGGTAGCTGACATGCAGAGAAGTCCTGACTGAGTGAATAATGTGAACTTTCATGGTGACAAAATGGGTAGCACTATCCATTACCCCAAAGAGTAACACTGAAACATTGGGAGAAATAATAAAATAATTTTTGAGGTGCAGATTCAGAAATGCCAGTCTCTAAAGCCACTTCCTCCACTGAGGAAGATCCCCTCCATTTAGTGGCCTTCAATTTTTCCGATACCGAATGCATGCACAATCATTCTGAGATTTTGTATTTTGGGGAGAAAAAAAAAAAAAAAAAAAACCTTGGAGTAATACAGAAACTTTGCCTTCCTGAAGACTAAAGTGGGACAGAGGCATGAAAACTCTCCTAATTCTCTAGCCCTGAAAGCATGAAAGGGGACTTGTATCTTTTTGTTCTTCATATCAAAGAGGACTTAAATCAAAGTGGTCACTCCTGCCTCAGCCTGCAGACCTGACCTTCCTCAGAGGTTCTGTGCAATTTGTCACATCTCTTGCACAGTGTGGGGTACTCTGAAAACACAAAGTACCAGCCAGTGAAGGCTGGAGCTTTCACACAGCTGCCAGATCTCCCTCCCCGGGTTCCACCAACATGTTTGTATCAGGATGTGGAGCTGACTGAAAGCAAACCAAGTTCCTCTGTGCTCTAGCCATGCATTGCTCCCCTTCACCTTTGTCAGCTCCACAGGGAGAAGAGGCTGTGGCCACAGCATGAAGAATTTCAGCAGAATGACGAAACAGCACAGGGACCACGAAAGATAACTGGAGGTGGTTAACCAGAGAAAGGACCGTGAATCTCCACTGAAGCCATAGGGAATCAGAGATCTGAATGCCTCCCAGGATCATCAGCTACCGAGGTGTTTAAATGTACAGCCTAGTTTCAAATCTCACTCTATTTGGGTTTCCTATCTTTTCCTAACTAATTATAAATTAAAATGTTCTTCCCTCCTTTGCCAACTACCCCTTTGTTTTACCTCCGATTATCAAGCTCTCTTCAGGTGGCTTCTCTTTAATTTTCCACTGCTGAAGTGCCATTCAGAAACTAAGCAGACAAAATTTTGCCCTACTGTAAATCTGCTAGAGGCTTTTAGCAGAGATAAATGTAACCCTGCAGACACAATAGGGTGCAACAGAGTCGCATAAGGAGAGATCTGATTTTTATTACTGTACGGATACAGACAATGCAGCTATGTGGTGATTATTATACAACCCACACCTCTGTAATGGATAAACAGGAGTCAAACTTGTGCACTTAAGTAATAAAAGGTTTACGAATGAGCCTCTTCTATTAATGTAAATAGTCTTCCCTATTTTATTAAGATCCATCTATTGTACGGTGCACTGAGCTAACAAGCAATCTTCAGTTGCCACCTCGCGTGTCTGCATTGCATAGTACAATTCCTCATAGATAAATATCTCGAGAGAAGCAGGAAAACAATTAAAACTAGAAGGTAATAAATGATGAAGAAGCCTATGAACAGCATGCTGGCCCTCTTCCCAGTCTTCATTCATGCATCAAAAAATCCCATAGCTCTGAGTCTTTGAGAGGGCAGCTGGGCAGTAGGGATGTCCACAGTAATATAAATGGGAATTAGATATGATCAAATGTGCTCATTGCATTTTCAACAGCACATGTAATCTTCTCCCCCCTTCCCTCCAGTTCCCCCACCTCTCACCCTGCTACCAGAATAGCTGACAAATGATCCTGTAACCAAGCAACTGGGCAACTGAGGAGTTTCAAAGTTTCAATACATGACAATTTAGCTATGATCATTTAGGTGATCAGGCTCTGTCCAAAGAGGCCATCCTGGTTTTCTGTGTTAAATACTTTTGCAGTTTCCATGCAGTTGTACCCTGGCAAGGGTTTGCAGAGGTAAAATTTTGTCCTCTAAGCTCATCAACTCTGTCCATTACTTCTGCTCCCTGACATAGGCAAGAGGGTGAGGACCACAGAGGAAATGGAGATACATCTAATTGATAGTCACTTCCATGGCAGCAATGGAGTCAGCACAGTTAATACAGCCTTGGTGACTCTCCATCAACGATACATACCCTAGTGACATTTCATTCTCAGCTCATGAGTGCTCATACAGAGTCCAATGTTAGGTAAACTCAGCACAGTTAAACCGCCACCAGCATTTTACTTCTTTTCATATTGCAGTAACGCCAATAGTAATAGAAAAAGGGGGAACTGTTTTAAACCAACATTTTACTTCTTTTCATATTGCAGTAATGCCGATAGTAATAGAAAAAGGGGGAACTGTTTTAAACTAAAAGAGGGGAGATTTAAATTACAGTTTAGGAGAAAATTCTTCACTCAGAGGGTGGTGAGGCACGGGAACAGGTTGCCCAGAGAAGCTGTGGATGGTCCCTGGAGGTGTTAAAGGCCAGGTTGGATGAGGTCCTGGGGAAACTGATCTGGTGGGTGGCAGCCCTGCCTATGGCACAGCGGTTGGAACTGGATGGTCTTTAAGGTCCTTTCCAACAAAAAACATTCTATGATTCTGTGATTCTATGAATTAACAGTATTTAAAACAATTAAGTAAATGAAAACATTTTAAAATATCTAGATCTTCTTCACAGGCCTATTCAAACCATAGTGTTTTCCACGGGGGGACACAGATTGTTTTTGATGCCACCACGTGTGCCCTTGCTTTAGATTCAGAACACATAACTCAGATGGAGGTCAATTATGTCATAGTACAGCCTCATGTGCCAGAGTCTATGGCTTTAAAAGATCCTTTTCTAGAAAAGGTATACTGTTATCACAGGCTGGGATTTGCTTCCAAACAAAAATGTGATGGTAAAATTGTGTTTATTGTCTACCCACATATAAATGGGGATATATGTGTGTCTAAAATATATTTTGAACATGAAAGGAGTATGTTGAATGTATGTTTATTTGTACAGATATGTCTGTAACTCACCACTACGATACCTTTGATATAGATGTAGAAAAAAGTACAGCAAGGATTTTTAACTCTTGCCTTGCAAAGAAATGGGCAGATAAACAGATCCTTACTATAGGCATTCAGTTCTACCCCTTTAAATAAACAAGACCAAAAAATATCTTTAAATTAAATGCAGCCTAGAATATATAAATTTATTTTAAATTCTGAGCTGCATCAAGCCTTCTCAAATCCTTGCACATCCTAGTGATATTAAGTCAGTATTCACATATCATCCATAATTGTCAACTAGCCACCACAGATGAAAACTATCAGTGATAAAACTTGACCCCATTAGGTTGACCCCAGATTAAGTTTTCTGGCTGATCACTGAATGGGGGTGGTCAGACAAGCATTTGTACATCTCCATTTAGCAACAGGGGCCCAGAAGAATGCAGCATTATTCTAAAGAAAACTAGTCATAGGTAACTAAACCCCCCACAAAAGACTTGGCAAGCCACCCTGAGATCATTCTGCCAAATTCCAAAGAGGGGTGAATGCTTTCCAATCCCCAGAAAGCATTTGAGTTATACTCTTTGGTGATGTAGAGGTTAAATCTAGTATCAGGCAGAGAAAATTGGTGGCATCCTTACCAGGCTAGCATTCTAGGCAGTGCAGTAAGGTGGCCTACAGGTAAGGGGACATGGCAGGACAATAAGTCAGCTGAAAAATATCACAAATCATTTTTTTTCAGCCCAGCTCCTTGTTGCTTCTCCATAAGCACACTTCTCCAGTCTCAGTTTTTAAGTTACATCCAATTTCTGACCCTAGGTGAATGTTGAAAGTATTCACACCTTCCCACTTACATCTCCATCATTTTTTTACCACCTTAAACCCATAGAACATAGCTTCAGCCATTTGAACACCAAGCTTCGACAGCCCCATTGTGAGAGATTTGCCCTCAAAGTGAATGATGTGCCTCAAAGTGAAGACAATGAAAGAAATTAGGAAAACTATCTTGGGAATGTGCATCACTGGAACTCTTTAAAGAGAAATGAGACCTATGTTCCTCTTCTAAGTCAGGCTGAAAATCAAAGAGCTTCAAGTATGAAAACACACACTTCGGGAAATTAAGAGGTTAGTACAGCTGGAGTTTTTTGTCACTGCTGCTTAGTGTAGGTTTATTGGCCACTTTTAAGTAGAGAAAAGAATGTCTAGAAAAGATCATCTCCAGTATCCAGGGCATCAAACCTGGAACTATTGACATGCTCTTCAGGGTGAATAATTACAATTAATAAAATCACCCTCTTCATCCATGTTAGAATTACTGTGGCTACGGATGGTGCAGATATGCTGGAGGGATTTCAGGAGCTTATCAACTCTTCCAAGAGTAGCCTTCCCCACTGCACTGCTCACTGAATTTACATCTCATTGCATGGGGCAGCAATTAACAAAAACAAAAGGAGAAGAAGAAGAAAAAAAAAAAAAAAAAAAAAAAAAAGGAAAGGAATAGAAAGAAAAAAAAAAAAAAAAAAAAAAAAAAAGGAAAACCCCCTCCAGATCTTGTGAACTAAGGGAGTGCAGGAGGCCAGGTCCCTGTAGAGTCTGGCTGGTTTAATAACACTAGTAAGAAAACAAGAGCGGTAAAAAGAACGATCAGAGTGTTCAAGAGCAGCGAACAGAATATCAATCACAGCACAACTGCCAAAACGCTGCCCGTTCTCCTCCTTGCAGAGCCACTAACCCTGAACAATTTGCTGCAGCAAAGGAGCAGATTTAATGAAACAACAGGGCCGGGAGGGCTGCCACAGCAGGACACCCAGCAGACCCCACTACACAGCACACAGCAGGGCGGCATGCAGACTCCCACCTCTGTGCAGGGTGCTGAGTCCCTCCCCTGCTGCCCAGCTCCCCAGTGAGATGGCAGACCCCAAGAAGTGCTTGCAAAAGACAGAGCCATGAGGCCACCCACTCCTGTTCCCTCCTGTACCCTTCCTCCCCTAGAGAAAATTCTAGGGATGCAGCTTGTACACACCAAAGGCAGGTCAGCGCTGGGAATACTGATGTGAGCTGAAGCAGGAGAAAAATGGAGGATGGCCTCACGGTGGTGTTGGGAGAAGCCTCAATCTTACTTACTAAAACAATTTGGAGGCCTCCATGGATGCTAACTTTGCACCCCAAAATAGCTCGCTGACCCTCGGGAGGACCTACTCGCAAACAAACTGCCTCTAGGCAGGAGCCAGGGTGAAAGGATTTGGGATCAGAGGAATACCTTGGCATGAGGTTTTGCTTGACACCTAAGGTTTTGCTCCAAAATGTGGCCTCCTAAGTTTGGACACAGGTGACCAGCATGCCCTACATTTGTTGTTATGCTGCCCACTTGATTTACAAGATGCTGGGTGTCACACAGCTGTGTGTGCTGCAGGCTGAGCACCACAGGGCTGTCAATTTAGCATGATACAAATTCTCATAGTGGAAAGATGTTTTGCACTGGGCTATTGTCCACAAACCTTTATTTGTCCAAAAAAAAAATAAACAACTAACAAACAAACAAAAGGAGAATATTGGAGATACTTTTACATGATACTTTTCTGGTTCCTGAAAATGTGAGATAATGAATAAAAATGTTCATTACAGAATTATTCACTTTTCTCCATGATTCACGTCCCGGTAATTACCGTGACCAGCCTAATAAAAACTGCTACAAAACGAAGGTCAACTAGCAGTTAGAAGTGTTCATTTTCATTTCAATGTATTCATCTCTGGCTCCTAATGGCCTCATTTTCTCCTATGCTCTTTAATAAATACCACTGAATTACAGGTTAAATAGCTAAATTAAATTATTGCAATTACAGCGTGCGGAGCACTGAAACTGGTTTACCTTTCCCAGTTCAATTAGAGGGGAAGTTTCAACAGCCTGAGACTCCTGATTGCTGTCAATATTCTGAATCACTAGGAATCTGCAATAAAGGCCAAGTTATTTGTTTACAGGCTGGCTAATTTCTACACCCCTCTTCCTTCCCGTACAAAGATGAATGACTTGAGCACTCTCAGCTAAAACAAAATCAGGCAAAGTATTTTGGGGGAAAGCCACCACAATGCATAATTGATTCTTTTCAACTGAAAAGAAGGAAGCCTTGAAGTGGCTCAGGCTGAGGGAGAGTATAGGAAACGACAACCTTCCTCCTCTAAAGGAGAAGCAAGTACATTTTAATAAATATGAATGCTTAACCTGCCATCGGCCCACAATTATTTTACATGTACAAATTAAAGATGTTCTTCATTATTTAAATATATTCCAGCATTTGTTGATGTTGTCCCTTCCACAGGCTTAATTATTTAACATCCTGTTATAAGAATGAATATCTTAATAATAACGACTGTTGGAAGAAAAATTAAAAAATAAAGGTTTGTCTCCAAAAGATCCCAGAGCATGAAGCGATATTTGTTGTGGAAGAGCTCCCCCTTACTTCTTCACTCTCGTGTTTGCAAAAAGCACCAAAAAAAAGCTATCAAGGATGGGGGATTCTTTCCTGCAATGATAACAGGACATGAAACACAGGCACACTCATGCACAGATAGAACAAGACGGAAATATTTTGACTCTCAGGGCTATTGCCATTTCTAGCATGAAGGGGAGAAGAAGCCTGTTTGTCTTTCACAAAAATCTACATGTTCAAAGCCACATGCTCTGCACTGCACTTAAACGGAGAAGCAATACTGTCACTGTGGGAAAAGTGAGGTGGACCACATAGCTAAATTACTCACAGGCTTTGATTTTTCCTCCTGGACACCTAAGGGAAGCAGCAAGAAAGGGAGTTACTTCGTGCCAAGTTGAGGAGCCACATTAAAATGTCTCTGCAGCCAAAGTAAAATATATATATATATACTCATTAAGGTAATTGGGAGCATATACAAAATCCTGTTCTTTTATTACCTCATCTTTAATAAGGTTTGCCACTGAAAGTATTTAATTCCTGGTAATGTCAAGTGGGTATAAACAAAAACAGAATACGGCCAACACACTAAACCACACTGGAAAATTAATGTGATTGCTCAAGAAGGGGACACTGATACAGACACAACTGTGTCTTCAAAATGCCACCAAATCCTTGCACAAACCACATCAAAGCAGTGGAATATAAATACAGTTTTGCCTACAGAATTTTGGTTTGGGTGCTTTTGGATGTGGATCCTGCTGTAAATATCATTTAACAAGTCACAATATTGCATTGGGGTTTGTTCTCAGCAGCTTGAACTGACCTGGATTCCTATCAGATTCTGTACAAATTACAAACCTCACTTTTCATGAACCTGGGTGGACAGACAGAGTCCACATGTGAATTACTAAAAGGAGATTACATCTGCAAATGTAATGTACAATATGGGGCAGATCCTGAACATACTTCATAACAATTCAAGAGGTAATTAGTGACAGCACCTAGAGCCCCAAAGGACAGGAAAGTATTCTGTAGTGTTTTGGGTGACTCAGCAGAGAAGCCAGAAACACAAATGGAGAGAAGGCATTTCCAGAATCGCTATGAAGTCCTGATTAAGGAGTACAAAAAGGCTCAGTGTGAACAGATTAAGAGGATGAGGAATTCTGAAAGTGTGAATTTATCAGACTCATCCCTCTAAGTAAACCTGAAAGGTTTGAATCTCCACCACCCACCCTTCCTCAACCTGAGAGCAGGGTTCAGTTCACAAGGTTGTATGTGAACTGAACCCTGCAGGGCTTGAACAGTTCCAGCCAAAACTGTAGCAATGTAAATGAAATGAGTGTTTTGTGATAGCTGACAAATTAGGTTACATCTTTCCAACTGTGAAGCGCATCCACTCTACAAGGTATGTTTGCACTACTTTCCTCCCAGGTCTAAGAGGGTACCTGTAACACCTCAGGGCTGAGTGACCCGTATCTGGATTTTCAGATCCTATTTGGAATCCACCTGGGATACACAGGGCATGGAAGAGATAACTGGAAGGTTATTCTTATGTCCACAAGATTAGAAAAGCTCTTGAAAGGTAACTGGACCAGGCAAGCAATGTAATCAATGTACAAGACTTTGTACATTCCTTTCCAAAGGATACCACAGATCTTACCTTGCAGATTTGATTTATATGGATAAAATTAGAACATATTGGAAGACTGGAATGGAGCTGGAACACTTGGAACACTTCTTGCAAAGCTTCCTGACAGCTAATCTGGCCTGTTTCAATAGCTGAGATCAGTGACGCTTCATCATAAAGACTGTGCAAGAGTGAGAAAGAAAGTTGTCCAGTGGTCAGGGACCTGTCCTAGCAGTCAAAAGACAAATATTCAAATGCCTTTATCAGACTGAAAACAACATGGGAGAAAGATGTTGAAACAGCATTGATACTGACCTAGAAGCCTTTTGTGACTGAACCAAAATATCATGATTTTGCCTTAAAAAAAAAAAAAAAGAACACTAAATTCCATTTCTCAGAGATCTTTAAGTTTGGGTTTCATTCCAGTAGGAAGAAAAATGCAATTTGAAATTTTAATAATTGATGCAAAGTGAACATGTGCTAGTCTTCTCAATTCTCAGGACACAAATCCATAACAGAAACCTGACAGAAGTCACCATGAAGCTTTTAGTGAGTCATATAGATCACAATTTCACACTTTTTTTTTTCTTTTTTTCTTTATTCTTAGAACACCAGTGCTAGCACCTGAAAAACTGAAGTAAGATGAATATTTCTGAGTAATTTCAAGCTCATATATGATTGTGAAGCTCAAGTTTACTCAGCTAAAAGACAAGTAGGAAGGAATGCTAGTACATTAGTGAAAGGAAATAAGGTAAGATGCATTTCTACAACCCCTTTAACTGCAGAACCCAACAAAGCACAGACAAGTTAGGAACACCAGCCAATGTTAACTTCTTTTTGACTGTTTTTGCTCCACTCTGTGAGGCATAGTTTGCACCCTCATAGGGTGAAGACCTTAATACATTCCCCAAGGAAGAAACTTCAGCTTGCTAAAGTCTCTCCTCTTAGGGCTGAATTCAAAGGGAAAGGGGCAATATCACTATACGGCACTGCTGAGATCTCAACAGCTTCAGGAGGCTTGAAACCAGCTTCTCAGGGCTGGTGGAAAACTGCATTGCCTGAGGGAGAAGTAGTGATAAAGTCTAGAGACTTCTCCAGGGCTGACAACTGCATCACATCAGTCAGATGCAATTATGGGCTGAAGCAGCTAGCAGGAAAGGGGATTGACAGTGACCAAGGGAGTGGAAAGGCCTGTGAGAAAGCAGACCAGAAATTAGTAATGCAAAGCCCATGCCTAGATTGCTAAATCTATGCATTACACAAAGGTCCTCCTTTGGCAACCGTTACTCAAGATGAGTAACGTTTGCTCATGCTGACTTCAACGAAAATTAAGTGCCTGAGAAACTGCTACCTATGGTGAGGAAGGGTATGTCTATATGGTATCTGGCAGGCCGACAAAGGCTCACCCTGCCTGCACTCCAACCTGGCCAGACGCAAGCCAGCACCAATGCAAGAGGCACATAGCTGTGGTTAGTGTTAACACCAAGCCCGAGCGAACAAGCCCTGCAGAGATATGGGGCTTGGGCTCAACATCCTCGCTCGCACAGCTGAACGGCTTCCGGTGTGGGGCTGGCATGCATCCAGTTGGCTTGAAGCATGGGCAGAGCAAGCTCATGTCTGCTTGCAAAATACCATGCACACCTACCTTAACACAGCTCTACTTTCACCAAGAGGTTGAAGAAGTGAGGAAATCCCACATAAGGAGACCATTCTGGATTCCTGGCTTCTTCAAAACCCAGAGATTAACTCTAAGGAGCCAACCCTGGTTTGCTTTCCTAGAGGGTTCCAGGTATGGAGTACTTTATCTCAGTAAGATAAAATAAACTATATTTAAATCTTTTAGGTCCTTTCTTTTTTCAGTTTATTTCACGTGTTCTCAGCTACAGTGGAAGTTAATAGCCTCTACCTTGGGCCAAAATACCCTTATCTCCTGCAAGATAACTTGATGACTGCTGACCTGGATTATGGGTCTAATCCAAAACCAAAGCAAATCACTTTCAACCATACAGTCATTTCATGCCCGTTGTTCATGTAGCAACGTGACCAGAGGAGATGTCTAGAGGCTCGAAATCTACTAATCAAGTCTGTGCCCAAGCCCACTTTTTTCCCTGCCTGCAAAGTGGTTATACTTACCTGTGTGGGCTGATTAGGAGAAATCACAAAGATGAACTATGCTGCATAATCTCATGCAAGTGGTAGTAGCATTTTTAAGGATCATTGGTGCATTTCTAAACTACCAAAAGACTACTGAGAGCATAAAGGTGAAGAAACAGTATGCTGTCTAACACCTATACAGCTTTACTTCTTAGGAATCTACATACCTACATGATGGCCACTAACCATAAATAACAAATCCGGCCAGTGTACGGTGGTGCTTTCCAATCAGACCAGATCACTGCATCCATTGCCAAAAATAATGACTAATGAAATGACTAAGAGGGATGGGTAATTGAAAAGAGGAGGCTGCAAAATGAGTGACACAATACTGAGAAGTATTAATTCTGTCAGGCAGCCTGGCACTGTTTTATGCATTTTATATCATTTTCTGTTAGAGAACACAATGCCAATCCAGCCTGGTCATTTTATTACACAGGAGAGGGGAATTCCTCCTTGCAGCAAGAATCTTATTGCTGCAAAGCAAAAAGATATCCAGAGGAACAAAAACAAAATGTTAAAACAAGTTTGTGTATTAAAGTTTAAAGTTGGACTCAGAAAGGCAGCAAATGGCAACTGAAACAGACATCCACTCTTGTTACTCATGGTATGCAGGCATAAGAAAAGGGAGTAGTGTGACAGGAGCATGGCAATGACAAAAATTACTGGACTGCGCCAAACCTTCTTACAACCTTTGCTAAAATGCCCTGCTGTCTCCTGAAATACAACTTAATGGCAGTCAGGGAGCAAGAAGCTTGATCTAATGTCCACTGAATCAATAGCAATTGATTTTTCTGATATCTCCCACGGACTTTGTCTAGGTCCTGCCCTGAAGGAGTTCATTTCTTCCCTGGCTATTCGATCATATTTCTTCCTAGAGTGGATCTCCAAGGACTAAATTTCTCTGAATATATAAGTCTATTCACAGTAATCCTGTTTAGGTTCTTGCATTGCTTTCTTTATCTGCATACCTGTTTTCCTGAGATTAAGCCTCACATTATTAGCCCTTACACATCCCCACCACAGCAACACACCAGGGGAAAGGCAGCTGACCACTTTCACAGCAGGACTGACTGATGGGGACAGCAGCAAGAAGCCCCAGTTCCACTTGTTTCCCAGTTCTGCATTTGAGCTACAAAGCTATCCTTGCAGTAATGACTCATATTTTATTGTTTATTGTCTGCCTGCTCTTCAAATTAGGAGTGCTTTGGGCTTCTTGGGATGAAAGGTTCCAGCTAAGTACATATTGTTGTTGTTTGTTGTTATTTTCATTAAGATTATTCACAAATAGAGGTGTCAAGGTAGATTCAGAACAAGTTCTGCTGAGGCTCATATATCTTCCAGGCATCTATCCATGCTGTTATATAGTATTAAGGTGTGAACAGGGAAAACCATGTACCCAGTCAGAGCTGTGTTTAAGTGGCCTGCCAATTCCAGCTAATCACCAAGTTATTTACTTCCAGTTTATTAGGCCGAAACTGCCACTAGCTGTTGGCAGCCTCTAATATTTACACCTTACTTTCCTGGGGTCTCTTCAAGCACTGCTGTAATAAAAAAGCCATTTCTTCCACGTTTAGATGCAAGAATTAACACACAGAGCACCAGGCAAGGCCAAGCCAAATTCCAATCTCAGTTACAAATGTGCAACCCCATTGATTTCCAATGGCTTAATTTGCAATGGTCTTGAGCTGCTGTACCTGAGAGCACAATTTGATCCACCGTTTTCACAGAGAGAAGTAACAGCGGTACCTCGTATACACTTGTGAGGATTTCAAACACTCACAATAACAGTTGGACAAACATCACTCACCATCAATGGCCCTCAGTCTCATTTCCATCATATCCAAGAAAATCCAGAAAGAGCAATTACTCAAAAAAAATTAACCTAAATTATTCTCATTCACTTTATATATTTCTGTAGCTTTGTATTATTTTAGTATTTGAGTGCCACAGAAACTTCCACATATTTATCCTCATAATACTCTCAAGAGAGACTGAAGAGTTGGAATTCATTACCAAATTGGTGGGAGACTTTCCATGGAGGAATTAAGGGACTTTTCCAAGATCACAGGGGAAATTCAGTGGAGAAACAAGACTCAGATTTAGATTTCCCAAACTATATGGAAAAGGACATATGACACAAGAATCTCTGTCTCTTATTAATACTTTTCATGGGTTACCAATAAAAGCACACAGCAAATTCTCGAATCCACTCGACAGTTTCCAACCTGGGTTTTCCCTTTTTAGCCAGATACAGGGTTGTTTCATAGGTACCACTGGGGGCTCCTGTTCTGTAATGCTTTCCTTTCTCCCACTGTAAAGAGAGCATGTTGTTTTTCTCCTAAAGCTGCCTTTTCCATGGAACATTCCCTGTGCTTAGTTTTCTCCTTTGATTTTAGATGCATGATTAAAACTTGCAGCCATGCCCTCGGTTGTGTAAGGCCAACAGGGTATTTGCCTGTGCAGACCAAACATGAGATTTCAGATGCCTCAGATGCGTGGTGAGCTGTGCGCTCCACGTGAAGCTCCCAACCCCCTTGCACCTTCCTGGCTGCCAACACAAGGGAGTTCCACAATTTGCTTAGGGCCAGACACACCTTTGTTCACAGGAAAACCTGCTAAGGAACAGCCAGAGCAAACCAATACTGACTCATAGCACAAGTGTGCTCACACAGATGACCACTTCCAGAAACAATAAAAAACTACGGACAAGCCCTGTCCTGCAAAGTGTATGCATTCACAGCTCAGTACAGACATCTGGGTTCACTGCAATGGGGAAATCCACCATACTACAAAAGATTACTTGCTTTGCACATTTTCTCAAGGACATTTTCTCTTATGCCCAAGCAAGGATGTAGCAACAACCATCCATGAGACCACATCAAGAGACACTGCAACAGATATTGCTGACTGCACTGCCAGCTGTATCCCATCGCTTGAAGGTAAAGTCCTGGCTCCCACCCACAGAAATGAATTTTACCATGCACTGCAGACTGAACAGTGACGCTATCAGACACATAAATACAAATATCTCACCAGCATCATTTAGAATAGTCATGTTCACATCAATACTTTTCTGCACTTCAAGAAAAGAAAGCTAAGGAGAGAGTGGAAAAAAAAAAAAAAAAAAAAAAAGTGAAAGACAAAAAGCAGGTTTTGTTTTTTTTATAACCTGAATGTATGACCTGGTAGGGAGAGAGCAGCCATATATTTTCTTTTGGTCCACTTTCAGATCTCTGATCACAGCATATCATTTGGGTACTGTTGATTTTATAGCACAGATAGGCACAGGTCAGGAAAAATCATTAGAAGCAATCTAGAAGTCCAGGTTTTACCCCAGTAAAGTGTGGTTACTTTAATGGAGAAAATCTAGCTGCTTAGTTTAGCACCAGCTGTGAAAGAAAAAAAAAAAAAGAAAAAAAAAAAAAAAAAAAAAAAAAAAGGATTTCAAGAAATAATTACACTTGAAATGAATGTCATTATAGTTACTTCCCAAATGGAGAAGCCAAATAAATGTAAAACCAACCTCTCCCATTCTCAGCTGCCTGCTGTATTACAGTCCTATTCAGGTACCAGGGAAGTGGAAGGTCACACAGGAAGTATTTTTCCTTACTGTAGTTTTTACATCATGACAGAACAGAAACCCTGTGTAACCAGAGCTCTGGGATGCTGGTACCTATCCTTTTCCATGACTCCAAGTCCTCTCCGAATCCCTTTTATCCTTCATCTCCTCTCCTCTCTCTTTCCTTCTCTCTCCTGTGACACAGAGGCATCCCAAATCAGCCTGATTTATAGACAGCAAGAAAGATTTGTGTTGGGCTGTCTGTCCATCTGTGAAATAGCTTCTAGTCATAGGAATTATATGAATGGTAATTCAACATAAAATAAAAATGAAAAGGACATTTCACAAAATTAAAAAAAAGGAAAATCAAAGTGACAAAATGTGTTAAGCAAACTATTTTTTCTCTTTGGTTTGCTGTAATACTGGAGAATATTTTTTAAAAGTCCAGGAAAGATTTTTAAAAGAGGCTTTAAAAAACAAGTACTCTCTGTTTGTTGGAAACACTGGCAATCCTACTGCCATTATCAGAAATGCCTGCCCATGGCCAAAATTTCTGAACTTTAACATGCACTGGCTGCTGACCTACTGTTACACACTGGTTGGGAAGGCATACTCCGATAACCAGGAGAGCACTGCTTGTGAAAAAACTGTAAAGCATCATGCATTA
Organism: Aythya ferina; assembly: GCF_964211825.1. Lineage (NCBI taxonomy): Eukaryota > Metazoa > Chordata > Aves > Anseriformes > Anatidae > Aythya > Aythya ferina. The sequence goes on from NC_140301.1 coordinate 52,342,641, forward strand.
CCAAACTGAGGAGCCCACGTGAAGCAGTCCTGTTTGTACCTGCTTTTATCTAAAAAGCTGTCGCCCTTATTGTGTGCAGGTGTACGACAAAGTTGGCTGAACGCTGCAAAAGCTGATCTTGTGCCCAGGCAATTTGGTCTTTTGCTCTTTCCCTGCATGCTCTCCACAGATCTTCATGAACTCAAGCTAGAAAACTTTGAAAAGCATTTGGCCTTGCTTGCCAGCAATGCTTGAGCACCTAGCCAGTCCACTAATATAAAAGAGAACTGTACCAGCTTCTTCTTTTTTTTTTTTTTAAGGGTTGGATTAGCTTCAGAATCAGAACTTCACATGCAATAGCACTAGAAACTGAACTTACCTGCCCTTGGACAACATACCAACACAGCTTGGTGAGTAAAAACCCAGACTCAGAGTCCTGGTTGTAATCAATTCACAGTGCATTTCCCTGAACTGGAGTTTGTCAAGCACTTCTGACAATTTGAGGATAACACTGTCTTGTGTATAGATAGCTCACAAGCAGAGAAAAAAAAATACCTGGAATACATTATTTGTTAACTGTTCACTCAGCTCATGCTAGGTGTGTGACTCTGAACTGTATTTGGCATCTAACATCTCTCTTTTGATAGATAGCGATATCTCAGCAGCCTGCTCTCTGAGCCAGTGCAGACAAGGAATGGGCAGCACACGTTCATCAAACCAACATCTGCTTTCAATTCTCATTTATAGATGTGGAATCCTTTCAACTGGACATTAATCATTCTCTACAGCAGCAGTTAGATACTCAAGACAGATCAGAACAAATCAAATTAGCCTTATTTATTAAACAACAAAAAAAAATCCTAGGGAGTAAACAGAAAAGACACCAGACCATTCTGTGTGCTGAAACATAAAAAGAAAAATAAGATACTGAAACACAGGAGCCTAAAAGCTTTCAGGTGCTATTTTCAAAGCCTCAACTGTAACCAAATAGCAGAGGGCTCTGCTGCAGAATGCCTCATGGATTATTTTAGCAATAAGGTATAATTGAAAGGATTAACGTGAATGTAATGTTTCCCTTCCAAAAATTCCAGGAATGCAGAAATGACTCTCATCTGCACTGTATGACTCACGGTTTTAATGCTAGAACTTCATTTTCACTTCTAAGGAATTCAAGCTCAGGGAAATGTTACCACAGAAGTACTCAGACAATTGACAAAGGAAAATCTCTCCCTCTCTTGCTGCAGTTAAACTAACCTTAAAAAACATATCTTTGGAGAGTCCAGTGTGGTTCAGCTTCAGGCAATGGACATCCTGCACACTCAGGGGACCTGATGATGAGCAAAATTCTTCAGACTAGCTTGTACCAAGCAAAGCAGCTTCCCCGTGCTGGGTTTCCCTGGCTTAACATGGCAGACAGCTTTCAGCAAGCAAGATGGGGGACACTGCCACATTCACATGGGAATTCGTAGCAAAGCATCTGTAGACTTCAAGATGAATGTGGACGAGTCTAGCGGAAGGTGTGCAGCTACACACCAAAGATATGATGCTTGCTTTCTTTGTCTTTCCTTCCACATGGAGAAAATGCTTTTGTTTTTTAATGAGGAGGCAATGTACTATGTTTGTCACAGCAACTAAGTGGAGAAAAGCTCTCACCATCTAGATTACATGTATCAACAGCACTTTAGGGTCTGTTATAATGGAGGCTAAATGTTAAGCAGATGAGAAGTTTTGTGAAGGAATATGTTTGAATGGCAAGCAGGGCTTGGCCTTCCACATGCACAATGATCCTCGTCTGTCTGTGCAATAGATCACAAAGCCCATCAACTGCCTACCTCCAAAAAGCCAGCCCCTGGCACACACAGTGGTGGAACGAACAACTCCAGATACCACAGCCTCCCAGGCTAATCCTTCCCTCTCCCTTCCCTGCTCTGCATACACCTGACTGCAATAACAGCAGAGATACCATCTGGGGTTAGCTCGTTACGTGTTTATTGCCCCTTTGTTTACTTCTTCATAAATATAAACTGTTGTTACCTGCGCATACCTGTGCATCCAGCCCAGTTCTGGTGAGCCTTAAAAGCCCCAAATTGAAAATAGCCTAAAGATGTGAAGAATCACAGCACCGCAGTCCAAAAGGCAGCCAGCTAGCTGAGGTATTTAGGGAGAACCATTGCAACATACATCATGTACGTATGGTTTTATATTTAAGATTTCCTGGCTCGGAGGTACTATGTTAGCTAGTTAGACGTGGTTATAAATAGAAGCGCCTGCTGACATTAATCACAATAGTTTGGAGATGTGGCTACCAATGTGAAATTACGGGAGGGACAGGTACCTTGCAAAAGTGAGCCTGCTTTATCATCGGCCAGATCATTTATCAGCCAGGGAAAATAACCTTTCTTCCATGTTCTGTGATCTCATGCAAACAGGAATCCGAGTAAGCGAGGGAGGAAAGGGCCTTGTTCTTAGATTTGATTTGGTTTTTCATTTGGTTCAATGTAACTTTAAGAAATATTAATCTGTTCCTTCTTTTAATTTCATCTGTACCACTGGCCAAGAGAAATGCACTAATTTATAAGTTGAAGCAAGCCTTGAGATAATGTCACCCACCATTCATCCAAATTTGTCACTAGCATCCCATTAAAGCCGTAATTATTTTTTAATTAAAACTAAGGAAGCTGGCATGCGTGTGCCTACTTTATACATCTGTTATGGGTTAAAATAGCTTTTAAAAAATGTTTTTTTAGACCGCAGTCTTTTGTGGCCATGGCCTATGCCAAAGAAAACGCAAACTTGCTTATTTTCTCCATGGGGCGCAACACTGCCTATGTGTGCCTGAACAGATTCGACTGGCCGTGAAAAGAATTCTAAATAAAACACAAACATGGAATTTGGCAACGCCACAGAAGCGAGCTTAAGACTAATTCCAGCATGCGGACGGCTCTCACACAGCAAGTCTGGCTCCACTATAAATGAAACCAGGCTCTGTAAAATCGCCAGTAAAGTTTGAGTTAGGATTTAAAGTGACAGCACACTTATTCCATGGTTTAAGGGGGGAAAACACACACACGCGCACACACGCATGCCCCAGCTTATTAAGGAAATTCATGCTGGCCCAATAAGTCTGCATGTTGCAAGCTGTGTTTACTTTCAGCAGTCGTTTCCATTAAAAAGAAAAAAAAAAAAAAAAAAAAAAAAAAAAAAAAAACTTTGGACTTGATTTTTAAAAGGAAATTTAAAAAAAAAATGCTGTCATTATTACTGCAGGGCCCAATGGCAGAGGCAGCGGTGAATGAAGGACCTACCTGACAGCAAGGCTCAAAAGCTGTGTTACGAAGGAAAGAGGCACAAAAGGTTGGGACAGAGCAGGGGAAGGGAAAGGTGCAGCCAAGGAGAAGCTCTGTGGCTGGGGCGGCCGTGGGCAGAGCAGCCCGGTCTCTGTTCCCATCAGATAGCCCAGCCAGCGGGCTGGTGACTCACTGGGACTTGCTGGGAGGGAGCCGAATGCTGCATGCTGCCAGGAGAGGAGCAGAGCTAGCCCGGGGCACTGCCAGCCCCTAGGCAACCCCTCCTGGCAGCCCCACTGGCCCTAGGGAGCAAAGACATCTGCAAAGGAAGAGAAAATGAGGACGGAATGCCGGTATTTGCCCAGTTTTACCTTTATACAATAAAATAAATTTAAGAAATCCCATCTTAAAATCACAAGGCGTAGCCTGGCAAACTTAACAGGAAAGGGCAAGGACCAAATTATTTAAGGCAGTGATGGCAGTGTCTCCCACACACCCTTACGCTCCCTTATGGATCTGGGTGTTATCGGGCCAAAGAATTTAAATTAAACCTCAAGTGCCCACCTCAAACCCTGACCATTGAGTTTTTCTTCAAAACAGGGAGAGCAGGTCGGAAGGTTTGCTGGCTGGAAGCCTCCAAACACTGGAAGAGCTCAGACATTTATGAGTGCACTCGAGTGCGCTAATGAACTTTGACAGTGGTGGTGGAAGCAGGGGCAAGCACCACTGTAGCTTTCACGCTGCTCCTTCTGGAAAACTCGCAGAGAAAGTATGAAGAAAACTGGGGGGAGTTCACAGCCATTTCTTGGGATTATTTCACAACTATTTGATGTATCTACTGATTACAGCAGGGTTTGGCTTCAATAAGCTAGAGAGTTTTGAAGACTCTATATTGACTTCTACAATCAGTTTGAGGAGAAACAAACAAAAAAAAAAAATAGGGAAAGGACTTAACTTTTTTTTATTATATTTTATAAGGTTCGGCAGAAAGGTAAAGTTACTCACTAATCTTGTCCTGACCGTAGGCAAAACCACAATGATCCTATTCCCAGTTTAATCAACAGTTCACACATTTTTATAAAGGATTTAGATTAATCAATCCGTAAACACTCAGACCTGATTTCTGGACAGCCTTTGCATTTTAAACCTGCCTCTACCATAATAAGTGAATTTACTCTCTCCCTGTTCAACCAGAGGAGAGAATACCCCAAATTTCCTTCAGAAGATCCAAAATGGAAAAAATACTTCCCCCACAGGCAAAGGGCTTTACTGCCATGCTGAGGTCTATCTACATTCCATTAATTTTTGTTTTTTCACCTTAATCCCACGATCACTTTTAAATGGTACTTGTTTCCCAAAAATGCTCTGATTCTCACTCAATTCTCTGTAGTTTCCTGAATTTCGTAGCCCAGATTCACTGCTGGCGTAAAGGTACAACGACACTGACCTCAGAAAATGCCTCCTGGAAAGATGCTCAGCTAAGCATCCCACATGCCACAGCAGTCCCTAGCCCATCCCTCAGTGGACCCCTGGCTCGCTACAGTGTGCCCTGGAAGCATCATGTTCGTCACGCAGCCAAGGAGGAGATGTAAAGATCAGTTTTAGATCAGGGCCTCACGTGAAATAATCTAGGTCAATACAGGAGATGTAAGAAGACAGTCTGACACACGAAGAAGATGGGGTGCTCTCCTCCCATTTCCAGGGGATGAACTGATCACAATGCATGGACAATTGGCTCCAAATAGCCAAGTGACATTTAAACAAGCATAATGGCTGCAGGTATGCTGTACAAACTGGCCTCCCTCTAACCGGCAGTCCTTACATTATTAGCACACACAATAATTTAAAAAGCATTGTTTCATGGCATGATTCCAGTGCCTGCTTCTCCCCACTGCCTTGCTTAGTGCCTGCATTAACCTCATTCTATAAGTCCCAGGACCTCTGACTCTTACAGCTGAATTCATAAAAAATGTAAGCCCTCACTATGTGGGATTTTTGCCTGCTTCCTTCCAAGTGCATGTTTTTCTGACTCATTGAACCTGGTTTCCTCAGCTTGTGCTACAGCAGGTTGCATTAGCTACAATAGGCACCCATGCAAATGGATTGATTAAGAAAAAAACAAGAGGGAAAAAAAAAGATAGCAAAGGCACATGTTATGCTTTAGCCTACCAGATTCCTGTACATGCTACAAAAATGCTTGGAAAAACCCTGTCCAAAAGAAAGCAAACAGCAGAAAAACGTATGTTGCCAACAGTTGCTCAGCTGTTTACTGCTCAGCAGAAAGGAGGACCAACACACAGCACAGAGGAGTCCAGTGGGGTGCACACGAGATGCACCAGCATGGCTTCTTTGACTCAAATCCCTCTCTGAACATAAAGAGTCCCATCTGAGAACAGAACTCTTCCTTTCGTCTATTTTTATGAAGCATTCAGAAAAGGAAAAAAGGACCCAGGTCGTCTAAATGAGGCAGCTCTGGAGGGACAGGACTAACTTCTTTGCAGAACCATTCTCTGCCCTAAACCTGAACCACACCAGAAATACATGATCCAGTCCCTCTATAAAAATAAATAAATAAATAAATAACATAAAATATAGCCATTTCACTGCAAAATGTGTAATGGCCCACTCTTGCTTCTACCTTTCCTACTCTGGCTTGTGAACTGAAGAGCAGTCCTCATCACAGCTACCTACACCATACACTACTGCTTGCCCTACTTTTGTTGACACAAAGCATTATATTTGTTCACAAGAGTTCCATCTCTGTGCACACAAACAGAACAGCCCAGTTCACTTCCTGGCACAGACAAATACACAAACACATCCGCATGTATCTGACAGAAAGAGAGGAGAAGTGATGACAAAAATCTACTGCAGAATGGGCAGAAGAAGACTCCATCCTGAATATGCCAGGTGAGGCTGTACAAGTGAACTGTTTAGCATATGCTATGTACAAGTAAATGGCAATTTACTGAGGAAAAGAAAGAATAATTGCAAACATTTATGCCTCATACATGTGTATGAAACAAAAAATCTCTTAGAAAGCTTGCCCAACCAAAAGGCAAGGCACCTGACAAACACTACCCCTAATTTTGTCGCTTTGTAGGTGATTGCTTCCTTCCTTCTCTTCCTGCATTTGATTTCTTATCTTCTTCAGAAGTGCTCACCAAGAGACACACAGACAACTCCCTGAAAAGGGTGGAAAAGAGGTGGCAGCAGGGAGAGGCTGGTCCTATCCAGCAAACCACCCACCTAACACAAAAGCGATTCCTCGCCATTTGCTGAGTACAAAGATGCATCGTACCACAACTTCAAAGCCAGGTCTGTTCTTCCTTTAGACAGCTGAGGTGTTTCTGGATGTATTGGCTGTTGATAGCCATGGGGGTCCTGAGCCTTGCCTACTGTGCCCCATTAGAGTAGTCTTTATTTATGCTGGTGTTTTCTGGAAAGTACTGCACAAGTGCCAAGAAAAGAGAAGACTCTGATTTGTTTGGGTCTTCTGTCAGAGTAGCAGGCAACCTGCCATCAGCAGTGCCTCTTTGTAACCAAACTACTCTCTCCCTTGTAAAGTACTGATACTCTCAAATATTACATGAATCAAGAGGAAAAACGGGGTGTTATTACTGATGTGAATGACAAAGCACAAGAAAGGAGCCCTGTAAAAATAACTGCTCAGTGAGAGAGAGAGACCAGAAATGTCCATCCTTTGCTTTCTCCCAACCTCACCTTTCACCTCACCTCCCACCTGATACCAATGAAGCACATTTGAGCTGTAACAAAGATGGATCAGTTGCTGCGCAGTTCCCTGGTGCTTACCTAGACAACAAAGTCACCTAGTCCTAACCCAGTCATCCCTCAGCAAACTCTAAAAGGAAATAAATTCATCCATATCAATAAGTAAATTATAAGAGCACCTTCATCCATCTTGTTCCTGTATTTTTAAAATTTGATTGTGGCCAAAGAACTGCTGGCTGGAAATTACCCTTCCCCCAGTTCGTGCATACACCCTTTAAAAATGCAAAATCTAGCCCTCTATTTCAATATTTCTGATGTCAGTGACCGGTGTCGGCTCTCCCCATACAGTAACTGCTTTAAAGCGCTGCATACAGCACTGCATTAAAAATTAATTACACATGCTATTTTATTGATAGTGCATAATGTAATGAGCACCAGCTGTGCTAAACATCCAAACTCCTTTTTAAGACAGCTATAAAAAAAGAAAGAAACTGCACTTCCAAATGCTTCTCCTGTCAGAGGAGAAAAACAGCAACATCTTGGATGGATTTGAAACAGGATTCTTTGATTTAGCTCTCCATTTGGAGCGTTTGAAGAGTTCAGACTCTTGGGCTCAGCATAGTGGTATGCGATCGAGTTAACTCTCTAAATGTTGGACCCATTGTCTTTACTGCAGGCAATGTTTCTTGCACCCTTTTGTCTTGAGACTACAAGATTCGGTTCCACCCGTTAATATTGCAATTAAGAGCTTTTCATTTTCCTTGGATGTCTGGAAATTGCAGGCATCCACTTTAAAGCACCTTTAAATATCTCTATTGCCCCTGCTGGTTCTTAACTTTAGGTAATTAGGACTTACAAAGTTAGAGTGATAGGGCGCCTGTCTAGAACAAAGCATCAGCCACACGTAAATTGCCAGTGCTGCTGCCCCATGCAGCACCCTAATTTTAGCTGCCTCTTTGCTCTGTTAAGATACCATCGTTACCTCTTGGCAAACACACCATCCAGTCAAAATATATAAGTTTGCAATTAGCTACATCTCTTTTGAGTTTAGATCTGAGTTTAATATCTGGTGAGAAAGAGAGCTGCGCAGACAGACAGGTCACATATGATTTTAATACTTGGATAGATGGATGAACACAGAGATTGATAGATAGATGAAAAGATAAATGCATACATACAAACTGATGCATATCTGTTTTTAGCACATACATCTCTCACACAGCCCTGCACTCTGTAAGTACTGTGCACAATGTCAATTCTACTATAGCACACACTAAATATTTCCCTAAAATAAATAAATACATGTAACCATGACTAATAGGGCACCTCTCCTGAATATTAGCCAGGTACTTTAAGCAAACCTTTTCTTTGTGGAAGAAAATGAAAAAATACATTTTTAAAGGGTGTCAGGGAAGCTGCCTTCAGTCTTTGTCTGCCCTCTGAACCATATACCCAAAATATGTCTTTCTCCTCTCAAAAAAACACCATAAGCTGATCAGAAATTGAGTTTTGCTGGATTATTTTTTTTATATATATTTTTTAGATTCCACTCAGCAAAAAAAAAATTAGGAGTAATGTATCAGCCATCGTCCTGGGACTTGATGAGTTGGGAGGTTTTTGCTGGATGAGTTTGCATTCTCTGCTCTGATTACTGTTTTGTTTTCCATTGATCCTCCTGTGTTAATAAAACCCAGTCTGGAGTGAACAAAAGCTTGCTTCTTGTTCTAGTAAGAAATGTGCCGAGCACATACCATATCATTAACATAAAAGTTTTTGAAATAATACTGCTTTCTAGACAGCCTGTATTAATTGCAGCAAGCTTTTTACAGCAGGGTGGTCTAATCTAGCTCTTCTTATTGGTTGATTCCAGTTATAAAACCAGCACAAAATGAATACTGTGATGTACTTGAAGAAGGAAAAAACATTCTTTTAAAACCTATTATTTACTCACAGGTACTTCTTTTATCTTTATTGCCACCTTAACCTTTGCTAAGAAAACAGAAATGATGCAGTAAGTAGAATTTCAGCAGCCAAGTAAATTGATATTAACTTTACAAGATGACCGTGTGATTTTCAGAATGTCCTAATGACTAACACAGCTGATTCCTTGAATTAAAAGGAGCTTGTTCCACTCTTCTGAGCTATGGCCCCATGCCTTCCCCTGTTTTAGCCCTTCAGCTTCACAGCCCTGTCCATTAATCACTGCTGTCCATTCCCGCTTGCTGTTTTTATATATGCAACTAAGTATCATAATTGCTTTCCACCTCCTTCCATCAGCCTACATGTGGGAAGCAAGCAGTTTCGCTGGTTGGCTGAATGTATGTGTACTGGGAAGATTTAATTATCTTTACAGAGATATATAAAACCCTCGCTCATGGGCCCAGGTCCAAAGACTCTGGATCAGGTTTGTATCTGAACGCAGGCAGAAAGGATAAATTATTGTCTGTGGCACTGCAATCCACTTTGTCTTACACCGATCAGAGTTCCTTTCCTGGGGCTTTTACACGGTAGGATCTTCAGGGCAGGGACTTTTCTCTTTGGAGAGCACATTGTAAAGTGCCATGCACTTCTGTGCTGAGATTTTCAAAGCTCGTTTCTCGTTAACTTTAATGGGAAATGGGCATCCAAATCTCTTAGGCAGCTTTGACAATTTAAGACTTAATGTACAGTATTAATAAATCAGCATCATAAAAAGAGCCTTATGAAGATGTATTGTGAAAAAATAGCCCCACAAAAAACATTGTAGTGTATGTGTGTATGCATACAGGCATATACTTTTCTTTACATAATTACGTCTCTCAACAATCATTTGCATGTCTCTGTTATGCAGAAAAACCTGTGTGCATTTTACAGTTACTCTAAGCAGTTGCAATTCATTGAAATGAAATAAAAAGCAGACTCAGAAAAGCACCCTAATCTGGCAAGGGGTAAAGCAAAATGAATGCTTTGCCCATTTATATTTTAGATCCAAGCTACACAACCCTGTGAATTTCATGACTCTATTCCAACTTCTAATTAAATAGGCACTAAAAACATTTAAACAGGAGAACCCAATTCAGCAGACAGAAGCCTCTGAGGCAAAAATAAATAAATAAATAAAGAGACAGGGAGAGAGACTTTTCCAGTGGCAGACAATTTAAAAAATCACGTAGAAAAAACATAGACCTTCACCTGCACATTCCTCACCCTGTGGTGCCTTGAACACAAAGAAAGGAACAAAGACAGGAGGGACTGCACTGTCAGGAGAGGTGCTGGAAACCAAGCGGACTTCCCAGCATCGTTTGCTGTGATCGAAGCTGTTATCAGCAGCACGTTTCCTACAAATCACAAACTGCTCTGGACGAGGCAGAGGGCTTCCCATCTGCACAGCTAAATGCTACTCAGCTGTCTAGGCAATCGCTCCTATCTAGGTCCGAGATTTACAAACACAACTCTTCCACGTTCAGACCCCAAACCCAGCAGGTTGGGATCCCCAGCACAAAACTGCTGGGCCTGATCTGGTAGTGCCTCACAGAGGTCTGGGAGTACCTGCAACTTCCAGCCTTCAGGGTCGCAGCCTGCTTGAGAACTGCATTGAAAAACTCCAGGTCCTGCATTAAATGAATGCTGAAAAACAGGAAAGGTAAGAAATGATGAAGGAGGAGAAGAGGCGGGAACTGTTGATGGCTTTTGTTCAAAGAAGGAAACAATTCCTCAGAAGCAAGAACGGAGCTGACAGAATAAAAGGCTAATCAAGTCAGAGAGACAAGCAGATCTCTAAAGCTGTAGCAAGTGACTATTGTAAATGGCTATATTAAAAAAGAGGGCACAATGCAGGGATCATCACTAGATTATTAGTCAACACAAAGAACTCACTTTTCTTTCATTTCCACAAAAACATTTTGAGTGCAAGAAAGATCCTGCGACTCCTGCTACAGGGTTTAAAGCATGTCCAGGCTCATTTACTAAGGGAGCTAAGAAAGGGTTAAACAGATATAATCTCTTTTTCAAGGGAAGAAAATGCTTCTTTCAAGCAGAGCTTGACCAACTACTGTCATAAACATGTATCATGCACTTTGATATAACCTATTCTCTAAGTGCCACAGACTGCAGCAGTAATTACAGGAAGCCATGATAACAGGTCTCTCTCTCCGCAGAGCTGGCATCCTTCTCCCAGCAAACACACCACTCTGAAAACTGGCCCTGCACAACTCTAAAGCGAGAAATGAAAGTATGTAACACACCAAAGCATCGCTCTCCCACCTCCTTTAATCAGTCATTCCTTCCTTCCTTTTTAGTTTTGCTTCCTTCCCTCCCCACCGGCTGTTGGCATCAGGAGCAATGGGGAACCAGGGCATCCAGTTTGCTCTTACAGCTACCTGCCTACCAAAGGCACCTATGTGCATCCTGTGTTGGTAAAGAGAGCAGGAAAAAGGAGATCAGTTCTAGTTTGCTTGACCAGCTGGGAAAGGGGGGAAGCGGGGCACCTATATGACTTTCTCATTCAGCATTCACCACTCAGAAGCCCATCTCCACACCATTTGAGGCCAGCTAGTCAGCCTGATAATGTCAGAAAAGCAGAGCTCAATGAGAATAGCATCCCACCATGCTGCATATGGTAGCATGGATGAGAAATCACACCAGGTCCAGGGACGTCACGCATTGCTGCATGCCCAGCACAAGCAGCTGGGCACAGGCTGAGCCCAGATGGGAGGCTTGGGAGCCTTCCTCGAGCACCACGAGCTTCACCTGGGGTCCACAAATTGAGACGTGCAGGGACCTTCTCGTGAGATAGAGCACGCTGCTGCAGTACCACTGTTAATGTAAAGAAAAAAGTTGACCAGAGCTAACTTTTGCTACTTTAGGGGGGCAGAAGGAGCCATAGGCCAAAGGATTTACTCATCACAGTCCTTGCTGTCTCTAATGTCCTCACACATTACTTATCCAGCACCATTCTGGGAGCTCCCTATTAAAGCTCCACACGCATTAGCGTGAATGAGGGCTGCAGGATCTGGCCCACCACAGCTGGACTCCACCATAAGTGCATGCGGATTTCACCACAGCTGTATTTTCTTTTAAGCCCCCCACCCACCCCCCCATTTTCACCTCTCCAGCCTGCAGTTCACCACAGGCCCAATCTTGCAACTGAGCCACACTCAGAAACACCCACTGATTTCAAAGAGATTGCTGGGTCTGAAAGGATGGGGTCTGGCAACCGTATGGCCGTGTCCTCTTGGGCTAGCTCAGCGCACCCTCATTTCCACATCACTTTCCCCTCCTCGCAGTGACAAAAGTCAGGCATCCAAAAGGAATAAAGGGAAAAAAAAAAGCTGCTGGGGGAGAGGGGAGAGATGTGTGGCAAGTTACCAAGGAGCATTTTCTCAAAGCAAGGGAGAAAACTGCATGGAGCACATACATCCTGCGTGCATATGGGCTCAGAGAAAAGCCTTTAATACGAATGATTAGGGAAAAAAAAAAGGTGTGGGGGGGGGAAGGGGGAGACCTCAGATGTTAAATGTTATCCAATTAAGCTTAAAATAAACAGCCCAGAGAGATGAAATCTTGATACCAGGGTATCACATTCTGCGAGGAGTCTCAGACATTTGTTCACAACGTGGCACAAACGGCCCGGCAGCGGCCGCTGGTGACATCTGAAGGTGGGCAGGCAGGAGGGGAAGGATGGAGGGAGGAGGGAGCCACACACCCCTTCCCGCTCCCCATCCTCTGCCAGCACGGGGAGAGGGGCAGGAGGGAGGGCAGGGGGTGTTTGGGACATTTTCACTGCCTTCCCCACATAACCCAGCAAAGGCAGCTCTCCCACAGCAAAGATGACATCACTTGGCAGCACTACTGACCTTCAGATAGCAACAAAAAAAAAATGTTTCTATTACCTGACAACTGACAATGACATCCAAATGTGCCTGACGTCTCAGTCTGAATCTCAGTCTGAGTCCCGCCAACTGAGACTGCACGTGCACCACAGCAGGGCAGGCTAAGGCAGGGCGGGAGAGAGGCCAGTGCGCGGAGAGGTGACGTGATGACGGATGTGTGAGGGTGGGAGGAGGCAGCTATGGGAGCCCCCGGCAGGTTTGCAGGCCTGGACGGCCCTGGAGAAAAAACAATAGAAAAAACTGTCAGTCGGACCTAAGTTTGAAGGGACAGAGGAGGCATCATCAGAGGGAACGGGTGAGGCGGGGGCTGGCTGCCTAATGCACTACGCACTTGCTCTGCACTGCTCCCTGGGGAAGGAGCCCTTGGGGCTCGCTTTGGGCTGGGGAAGAGCAAGAAGGGACCTGGGGGCCCTGCGAGCCCGGCTGGGGGCACAGAGAGGGGCAAAGCGGGGGCACGGCTGGTCCTGGTGCAGAGGAGAGCCAGAGGCGGCAAGCGTCGCCACCAGCACTTGCTCAGGGACCGAATCAAAAGGGGGATTATTGTTTTACGGCTGTGTTAATGCATTTAGCTGACACAAAACCGGGCAGGCTCTCTGCCGAGCCGCTGCTGAAGCGGGCTTGACACACCAGCGCAGACAAAGTGCAGTGACTTGGAGCTCAAATGGCTTCGGAGGGGTGCCAGGAGCTGAGCTCCCAGAATGAGGCATTCACGGGCCACTGTGCTGCCCGCCCGCCTGAGCCACAGCCAGTTGTGCATTTTGCATGCCCCCATTATGCAGTCCGCTTCCCTGTCGAGCCTGCGAAGAATGGAGCAACCTTTTTTTTTCCTGGTAGCTGAAAAAATGATATTGTAACCTCCAGCTGTATTATTTATTTTTAACCCCTCTAGGAATCACCTGCCATTTCAAAGCTGCCTTTAGACTTCTCTCCTGCTCCACTGGAAACGCGCACTCCTTCTGGCACTAGTCCAGACGGAGCTCCATGGTTTTGAGAACTCAAACACAAGCCTTACATATCGATATACACCTGCACAAATACAGACAGGCACAAACAGACATGCACACGCAGAATCAGGTAAGAGCCACATTTCTGGCTGGTGCAAAATCAGAAGAGTTCAGGGGGAAGTTGCAAGAACAGCACCGCTCTGCATCCCACCCCGTTTATTTAAAACTGCCCTCTCCGCTTAATTATTACATAAAGGGGAGCTACTAATCAAGGGCAGTTTCTAAATGAAGATATGCGGTAGACTGGTCGCCATTAAAAAGCTGGCATTTGCCAACAGCTACCGCACAGTGGTAGGTCAGAAACCACAGTTTCCCCCTTTGTTTAGATCAGGAAATACGTGTGCTAATTGTGGGGTATCTTCTGGCAAATGCTCTCTTCTTTTTTCTAAGGGTGGTGATTCTGTCTGTGCACACATGCACGCCTTGCATACATGTGCAAACACCATGGCAGCAAGGAGAAATATGTTCACCCATGCTCCCTTCGACCCTAGAAGAGCAATGTTTCGAAGGGAGGCTGTCCACCTCGAGGATCCTGGTTCAGAAACCAGGCCTACGTGTTGATCTGACAGCTACACATGTGAGGCAAACGGGGATACTTCATCCTTGGCACAGCATCCAGCGCTCCAGTCTGCAAGGACTGCATTTGATTTTGTCGTTTATCTTAAATGGCTAAGAGACCACCAGAGCAAAACATTTGTGTGAAGCTTTTGCCAAAACCACAAGTGAAGAGTCTAAATTCCCTGTGTAAATACTTGAGCTTCAAGCATCAAGGATAAAATTTGTGCTCTTTTGTGAGGACTGGTTTTAAATAGAAGCCATCTCTGTGGCGCATGGAGCAAGGAAGAATTTTTTATTTTCGGGGCTCAGTTGCCTGGCTTTTGCAACTGTTTTGATCTCCCTGGAAATACTACACAGGCAGGTAATGATAACTACTATCTAGACTGTACTGATGTTGCATTAGGGGTAGAAATGTATGCTAGGCACATGGAAATGGATGTCAGACACTGATTTCTGTATGTTCTGTAATACACATGAATAACAACCTTTTTCATGGAACAAAACTTAACACAAATTCCCTCCAATTACTTAACAGTTGTATCTTATATTCTTGATGTAATAAAAACAACTAGGCTGGACAAGACAAGGTTGAGCTGCCTGGGCACTTATCCTTGCTGGGAAAGCCGTGAGCTTGAAATCTGGTTTAGAGTTGGACCACAGCTGCATCTCAGATGGCACCTAAACATGTCTCCGGCCCTGCCATGACAGAAGACCCAGGTCTTGCTTTCACTGAGTCCCTCCCAAGTCATGATGCCATATTACAGCCCTCAATAGGGTTTGGAAGCAGCCTGTCATACAGAGAAGCACATGAAGCCCACCAAGTCCACCAACAATCACAACTGCATGTTGTTTTAATGTGGAGGTGCATGGGTCCTAGCCCGCAACCCTACCCTGAAAGTGACAGCCCCTCCCCTAGTGTTGGTGGGTCCCACCTGTCTGTTAGCAATTAATTTGATACAATCTGCATATCTCTGAGCTGTATAAGAAAATGCTAAGAGGTCACCAAGAGGGTAAAGAGTGGCCCTCCCTGCTCTCATCCAGTACGTTTCCTCTAGTTTTGAAAGGAAATTAAAGTTTCAAACAAGAGGTTTCTAACCCCCGGGGGAAAGGGATCCTGTAAGAACCTTCCAAGAGAGCTAGTGGGGGCAAACCAGCCATCCACTTTAACAAGGTGCCTACTAACTGTATGGGAAGGATTATATGATCTGGTTTCCAGTGAAGGGATGGAAAAGAAGATGTCACTCAGAAGGCTTTTTTTTGTCCTTTCATTTATATATCAGGAAATTTAAAATGTGCCAATCTAGGAAATAAGTAGGAGGGAGAAGAAGAATGGACAAAGAAAAACTCTGGCAGATCTTTAAGGAGACCCACTACCTCTCCCTGAAATGATAAAACTGGTGCTGTCAGACCAGAAGGCTGAGTCTGCCCCTACAAGCCATTGCAAACCAGGCAATTCTTTATTTTCCTTGCTACTACTTCAGGGTTTGCTTCTTTGTCACGGATAACAGGACGGTCCTCTAGAACCAGATTGATTGGCAAATCATGAAGAGGAAAATTGTATCCACTGCCCTGGAGGAAAGGCGTGGAGAAAAGGAGCACTCCACCGTTAGGTATGCAACACTTCTTTATAGCTATAGAAAGAGTAACAGTGGAACTCTGCAATGCTCAGCTTGTGTTTGCTAAGAATATGCCCATGTTTTACCTCTCTAGCTCCTCTTCTACGGTATTTTTCCCCAGATAGCCTCCCTATTTAAAGCTGAACATGAAGATGAGGGTTGTGCGCTTCCTCAGCTTAACTGCTGCAGGTAATGGACATACACAGACTGAGCAAACCAATAAAAACATACCCAGCTATGAGTAGACAGACAGATAGCTGCCATCCTAAGATGGTGCAGGAGTTTTCTACTCAACCCATGCAGCACCAGGTGAGGGAAGGGAGCGAGTCTCTGTAATCCTATGACAGATTGACTGCACCACGTTGCACATTCATTTAAAAAAGCAAACACTCCCGCAAGCACCTGCATGTCACACAAGGCACAATGACAACCTGCAAGAAGGGAAAGCAGACAGCAAGGACAGCAGTGCAATCTTACAGACTGATCTGGAAAAACAGATCAATTTGGGGTGAATGTGTGCATGCATGCAGCTCTCTGTCTCTCCATGCACACTGCCATGATGTGCAAGGTTTGAGTCTCCTCTTGGGCCAGCACCATGAAATCATCCACCTGCACTGCAGATCTCAATTACATATTCTGCATTCATTCTGCACGGATGCGAGGGGGAGTTTTGCACATAGCATGAGTGTGGTACATGCACAGGGACTGTCACAGTGCAAATAAAAGATCTGCATTGCTGATAGGAAAGGAGGATTTTGTCCTTATGGCTCAGCACATACTCACTGCCTGCACATGTCAGTAGCTCCCAGGTTGTGTTGACTCCCAGACACTGCTAAAAGTATTTTTTTTTTTTTTGCTCTCTGCTATTTTTAAACTTGCAAAGAAGAAAATAAGGTAAATTGGACATGACCCCAGAAGATGGAAATGAGCATAAGAACCTAGATGAACGTGACAAAAGCCACAATCAAGGCATAAATTGCATCCTTTTGTTGTCCCTCTCCCTGAGCCTAGGCATGACTGGCCATATGACATGGTATATGTAAAACATCACGCTCTTCTGGCACATCTGCAGAAAAGTGCCCGGGCAAAGCACAAAGATGGGGCTACAAGCAACATTCACAACGTCCCATCTCCGACTGAGGACCTGATCTTAATTTAAGAGATCTTGTTTTATACCTCATGTTGTGTGCAAATGCAGCCATGTGTAGCTGTATGGCTGGTGCATCCCTCGGGGTGCTGTGTACTTGCTGGGAGGGTGACTGCGTGTGTCTGCACGGGCAGACAGGCAGGTGCACACGCAGACGTGTAAGCCACTTAACAGGGCACGAACCAAGTTTTTGTGTGTCTCTCTGTGCCTGTCTGGTGATGGAAAATCAATCAATGGCTGGTTAAAGACTAAAGCTCAGTTCCATTATTAAAAAACTCTCTCTTAATAAAAAGAAAAACATCTGTTCAAACAGTGAACAGCTACAAATTCAGAGCGCAGGCTGCAGCCTCATCCCTTCCCTGTGCCCATCGTGTTCAGGGAGAGTATTGCAGATGTTCTGAGATGGGTTTTACATGTACCATTGTAGCAGCCTTAAACAGACACATCCAGAAGTGAAAGACAGATCTATTCACTAATCTTTCCAACAGATTTTTTCCAAGCTTTTTCTCAAACAAGTTGTCTCATCTGTATTATACCATCTCACACGAACCATTCCCCCATGGTGTTATATCTTTCTACCGTGTCTTTTCACACAGGCACCAACAGGACTGAAGGAACCAAATGTGCACAGCACACGTGCACACACACACACCTATGCACATACACACACGTTAGTGAGACAGAGGCAGAAACGTTTCCAACAGCAACTAGGAGAGCAACGAATGCCCACCCTGCAAGGGGCAGACATGCAGCATCCCCCAGTAAGGGCAGAAGGACTCTGCGATATATGCAGGCAGGCTGTTACACACACTCATGCACAGAGCCCAGTTCATGGCCAGACACACCTGCACACCAGCCCGTACCTTGTCCCCCTGCACACACAGCGGTTTTGGAGCAGTTCCCCCACACTGGTTCATGATGCTCTGCTAAAACTAAAACTTTTCTCAAGCTGAAAATGGAAAGGCTGCACTGGGGAGAGAAGAAGCAGGGCAAAGAAGGGATTTCTTGTTATATTTTGCTTGGGGATTTTTGGTTTTATGATTTTTTTTTATTATTTTTTTTGGCAGACAAGGATTCCCTTTGAATTGATACATTTCTTTCTCCCAAGAATTTCGAATGATAATGCATAAATGAGTCATAGATCAAGAACAGCGACGTGGTGAGCAAGAAGGAGAAATAGTGTGAGTGAGGGGCACTGGCACAGAAATTTGACAGTACCCCAACTCCCCCCCTTCCTCCCCCCATGCCAAGACATTAATTCTCACAAGTCGGAGAAAATTACTATGCATGAATGCAAAAAGCATGATCAGGAGTAATTAACATGGCTTCATATGCAAATTTTATTAATGCAGAAGTACAAAGTCATTATGCAAATGAAACTTACGTCAACTCTCTTGACAAATATTCATCTCTAAAGCTCAAGTTTCTCCCTTCTATTTTTTTTTTTTTAATTTTTGGTGTAAAATGGAAAAAAAAAAAAAAAAAAGCGACGAGGACTGTTTGACAAGTTTGCAAAGTTGTTTTTCAACCGGAGAAATTTATTCTTGCATTGTTGATATTTTTTTGTTGTTGTTGGCAGGTACACGACAGCTCATGGAGGAGAGCGGGAGGATGGGGGGACGCGGGCTACCAGCAGCAGGCAGCCAATCAAAACGCCAGCGGCTGTAATGAGCGCGATTGATGACTGTTTGGCTTTACTGCAGGGTAATGAACTAGAATCCAGTCTGAGGAGGAAAAAAATATGAATATTCATGAAGCTGTGCTCCTGCCTTTGATGATTAAAGAAATTTTTAATATTCAAATAAGCGCTTGCCAAGTGATTAACAAAGAACAAGCACGCAGGAATATGGAAATGGAGCTGTGGAAGATTTGGGAGTCACAGTCTGTGCAGAAAAGACAGCACAAAATTTCATAAACAAGATAGGCAGATAACCCAATTCAAATCTGAGCAAATAAAGGGGAAAAAAAATCCCGTTCTTTTTCATCTGTTTGGATATTGTATCAGTCGCTTTGTTTTAAAGTGCAAGGGAGAATAAAAGCAACCAATGCAATAAGACCGGGGGAGAAAATCCAAACCCTGAGAAACCCAACCCAGCAATTACAAAGTAAGAGTCCTGGGTGAGAAACTGATAAGAAAATGATGGCTAAGTCCACTCTCTGCTGTGGGCTATGGCTTTTCAAAAGCGGGAGCCTGCCTGATGCTGAGAGCCTACTAGCTCCTGCGAACTGCCAACTTGTTGTATGTGACCAGAGGGAGGCAAAAGTATCCTGAAATAACTGAGCCAGTCCCTGCCATTAAATCCCTTTGCTCAACTACAGAGTGCATGGCAGGGCTTGACCGCTGTCTGGGAGAGAAGCGAGGGAGCGCAACACAAAGCAGAAGTGTTATAGCCATGAAAAAAAAAAAAAAAAAAAAAGGAGGGGGGGAGGAGGGGTAAAGTGCAAAAGGAGGATGCAAGAAGGTCTCAACTGCCCACCCTGGTAATCAGCCGGTAAGAAATGTGCTTTCTGTGCCAGAGAGAGAAAGGTCCTCCCCCCCCCTCAGGTTTCTGAAGAAGGATACAAAAATCCAGCCACATTACAAAATGTCTGATAAGTTCAGGCTCTCACAGTTTAATAGCTTCACTAAGGATTCACACTGAAGCACATAATAACAATATTAGCTGCTAAAATGACTTTGCAGTTAAAATACATCTAATTAGCAGCCAGCGACATCCTTTTTTTTTTTTTTCCTTTTTTGGAAAAAAACAGTTAACTTCAGGGCTACCTTATACCAGAATGAAATGTGGTTGAGCTCTTTCTGTTTTCCAAAAACAAAGTAAGTATAAGGATGTCTTCAAACACTTATGGCATTGGAAAACCGACTCACCTTCTTTGTTTTTAGATCCTGGGGTTTCACAGGCCTGTTTGGCTTTTCTGCAGAGCTTTAAAACCTCTGGTTAATTATTACCTATTTTAAAATCTAAAGATAGGATAGTCTAGGTACCATTTAAAAATTAGCTGGTGTATTCAGAATGTAACGTTTCCACTCTATTCCAAGAAATACTAATGACAATAACAACACACGAGGACAATGTTACAAAATGCACAAAATGGCCATGACTGGAACCTTCAGAGCCGCCGTGAAAACACATCAAGGAGCTAATGGGATTTTCCCCCCCAAATCTGCTCCATTTTTAGAGATACAAATATACACAGTGTTGATGTATTACAGGAAGGAAAAAGGGGAAAAGGAGTGGGAAAAAAAATGGTGAAACATAAGTAAAGATAAGGTTAAACACCACGCAGAGGTATTGCTGGGAGTCTTTCCTCTGAATAATGCCAAGACCTTTAGAAGATGCCTGTTGTCTCTAGGTGCGTGTGGGAGGGTGAAGTGTGATATTACATAACGTACATGCTGCAGTGGCTATGCACAACCACACTGATTAAAAAGCTTGACTGTGAAGCTCAGCTTTCCGTTTCCTGGGCTTTTTGTAGCTTGTGCCAGACCCTTGAACACCGTAAATGTTATCCTTTGTCTATGAGATTCCTTGTCTTTATTTTAATCAATGCATTTTCTTTCCTAATGACACAGAAGCAACTAACAGCTCATGCAGTCGGTTGCTTTGAAGCCCTTCTTAAATGGCAGTTGAGTTCTACCATATAAATGTGAATACTTAATATTTATGCCACATTTCCTTCCCTTCTTTCTTTCTTTCTCTCTTTCTTTCTTTCTTTCTTTCTTTCTTTCTTTCTTTCTTTCTTTCTTTCTTTCTTTCTTTCTTTCCTTCTTTCTTTCTTTCTTTCTTTCTTTCTTTCTTTCTTTCTTTCTTTCTTTCAAAGCCCCCCATCTGCATATTTCTGGTGAATAATGATACTTCAGTAGGGCAGGTGAACATACATTTCAGCACACAGAGTCAATGGCAAAAAGTATTAAAAGTCAATGTTGTAAAACTCAGCCCCTAAATTTAAGTGGCTTGAATTGAGCATGCAGCTGTGGTTGCCTGTCAGTAGTTAGATGCTGTAATAATAATAATAACAACAACAACAACAATAATAACAATAATAATAATAATACGCCTTTCATTTCTCTAGTGCCTTCCACGCAAAGATCTGGAAGCACTTTACAAAGATAAATAAACTGAGCTTGGAACACCCTGCATGGTTAATAAATATCCTAATATATCTAAATATCCTGTTTGGAGCATGCAACTCTTCTCACTGTGTAAAATTCCACATTTTAGATTGTCCACATGTTTGCACATGGTGTTTTGGGGGCTCAGACATCGAGGGTAGGCTGTGGAGATTTTTACTTACCTAAGAGGCCATGTGGGTTTCCAGGAGCAGCCTGCTTATGCAGTGCCAACACCTGTATTTTGGGCAATAGGGGCATTGGTTGTGGCTGGACCCGCTCCGAGGTCTGGGCGTTGCAGCATCCCGGGTCCCCCGGGGGCTCTGGTGGGGCCACCCGCACCCCCCGCACCACCCACCTGATGCCCATCCAAACCTGCCCACTGTCTTGTGTCTGTGCTTTGACTGAACGTGGAGCTCAGGTTAAAATTGAACTTTTTGACTCACCCCCATTAAATAATGTGAGGAAAAGGACTCATCCCAGCGCTGCATCCACCGCTCCCTCCCACCTGTGCCCCCTCCCAGCCCAGCCACATGGGGGGCAAAAGTAACCCCCCGCTATGGAAAGCGACCAGGAGTGAGAGGAGGGGAAATAGGGGCAGGGTTGGACCTAAAATTCCACTAGGGATAAGTAAGTACAGTGCATCAACAGATGCTGTGCAAATATAACGTAGGAAACTGGAGCTTTTCTCATTGCAGGAGGGGGCTATTGCAGACAGGGCTCAGGGATGGGGATGTGGCTGGGGCTGGGGTGCATACCCCCTGGCAGGAGCCACATCCCTGCCCCAAGCTCCACTTTCCCCTTCCCACCCTCTGCATGCCAGCCTTTGCAGCCCCAAAATGCTTCCAAGCCAGGCCCAGCTCTCGCTCCGGGGCTGCCGAGTGCCTCACACAATGGTGCCCTGATCTGAGCTGCAATGTCCAGAAGCCACCGCAATAAACTAACAAATAACAATAATCACCCTGATCTGTGGAGTTTGTTTTCCAAAAGGCATAAAGGGTTGACAATAAACAGTTCATCAATTTTCCCAACTTTTTTCCCCAACTCTTGTAATTAAGTCCTGAGGAGTTTCAATGGTCATAAAAATCCTTGTGGGGATTAAAGTTTTTAGTCCCAGTTATACCGTGAGTGTTTCTACATGCCAGCAAATATTCCTGATATAATTAAAACATATAACCACCCCAACAGACCATCACAGCAATTTAACAGGCCCTGGAACTAATAAACGAACTCAGTGGATGGAAAGAGCTGTTTCAAAGAACATTTACAAAGGCAAAATAATATAGGGAGGCAACCAGAGGGAGAAATACCACAATAAACTGAGGGCTTGACCACAGAAGCATATGGTCAAGAGGCTAAAACCGAAGTGGTCAGGGCTGAGCCACAGCCCTCCAGGAGCCAGTAAGGCTGCTGGCCGTCACCCCTGCTATGGCCTTTGGAGACCAAGCCCTGCCCACACCTCCAGCTGCTGCACTGCAGCCGGCTGTTCTTGGGTGGGACAAAAAGAGAAGAAAAAACGAAGCAAAACAAAAAAGAAAAATCAGTGGTGGAGTTAGGCAGGAGTGAGACTTTTGCAGCTCTGTGGCTGTTTGGTAGCAAAAACAGTTCCTGGAAGGGGAGGGAGCTTGGGGAAAGCGAGGCAGGTGAAGTCACTCTTCCGCTGCGTGCCTCAGTTTCCCCGTCTGTGAAAATCAACTAACGAGATCTACCTGATTTTGTTCAATGTTCTGGAAACCAAAAAGACTCTGTAACAGCAATATATTAAACGGCAGCACCGTTAACTGTTTCTCTGCTGGAAATGCAAAGCAGGACCATCAGGTGATGCCAATGTCCCTGCAAAGCACAGATGGACAAATTTAATACACAGATACAGTTAGCTTTGAGAAGGAATCACAACTCTAGTTTTTTTGGCTCAGGCCTTGCCAAAAGCAATGTAAGTGCAGGCTCCTTATAAGTGCTGAATTTCAATGTGAAAAATAGTCTACCTGTCGAGTGTGAACGAATACATTACACTTCAAGTAATTTAATGGTGCTTGGGGGGGGGCCATTAAAGTGCACATTTAAAATTTGCAATTTTGCCCTTGTGCACCGAGCATGTTCACACTCTGCTGAGCATTTCACGAACGCCAGGCAAACTTAAAAAGCAAAGCAGGGTAAGCAATCGTAAGGGGGAAAAACAAGCAACAGAAAATTCTAAGGTGAGGAGTTCCTTTGAGTTTTGGATCTTTCAGGGGAAAAACATTCCTGCCATGTGTGTACAAGTGGGCCAAACTTTGATAACTGAAACTGTCAAATTAAATGAGTGGAGAAATCAGCTGGAAATGGTAAAACAGTCCACCAAACAAGGGGAACCCCGAGGATGTAAAGCTGCAGTCCTCAGTTTACTGGACAACTGACCACAACTGAGTAAATAAACAATGCTCTCTGCATGGAAAAGATGCTAGAAAATTAACCAAATGATTTGGTTTTGATTAACAAAAGAAAGCAGACAAATAAACCAGAAACCAAGGAATCTAGTTCAGACTATTATATAAGTTTAAAAAGAGAAATAATCAAGAAAGAAATGACATTTCATTTGCATGAAGACCGACGTTGCAAACCTGCACCCAATCCTGCTGTTAAACTGCACAATTAAAAGTTTCATCCAAAGACTTCAGTCTGAATAGAACTGGGCCAGTGCTAATTAGTCAAGAAAACTGAACCCTACCTGGAGAAGTAAAACACAAGTACGGTAAAAACAACCCCAGACTCCTTTCAATATGACACAAAACTGCTAAGAGAAAAGCCAACTATAAGAAAGGAAGAACCATTCTCAGTACAGGATAATTTTTCATGGGTGTATTTTTTCTAGACTAGATTCTCCTGTAACACTCAATTCACCCATTTATTTGTACAGAATAGCATCTTCCTCCGTAAGATAAAAGTATAAGGCACAAAAAGCTGTTTATTATCAGGTCTGCTTGAAATGGAAGCTGAACTTGATTACCGTGAAAGTGTATTCAAACAATAAATGAGAACAAAACAGATACGGTGTACAAACCAAGGCAAAGCAAAAGAATTCCTTAAACATCCACAGTCAGGATGAGGAAGTTATATTAGATTCATATGTATCACCCCGATAAAATAGTGGTTTTTTGTTTTGCTTTTGATGAAAATGTCAATATGCTCAAATGGCAGCTCATTGCTGTGTATCACAGTCTAACCAAATCTTTCTATAACCTCTTGCATTACAAGAAAAATCTCTGAAATGTCACCAACTAAAAAATTGAACTACCCTGTAATTAGTTTCAACAAAGTAGTCCTTTTAACCCTAATTTTCCAGATGTAGATGGCATTTCCGAAGTAAGTGTTATGAACCTTCCTTAAGGACAAGCAGAATCAAATTGTAAAATCACAAGCAGTGATCTCGGAGTTCTTCCTCTAAGTAACCCTTCTATTTCACTGTAATAAATTCATACCCAATCCCTTAATAGGTGATCAGAGAAAATACACATGCACACCTAAACTACCACAACAAAATATTTTTTAAATACTACTCCAGTCCCTAATATAATAAAGGCTGTTATAACACGTTAGCACTGGTATCATTATTCCTTATGATTCAATATTCTAATGACTGGCTGTAACAGAGGTTTATGTTCTGCCGAGGTTTATACCACTATTTAATGTAATTAAGCAAACTGGCAGCCAAAGCCTCTGCGGAAATATCATTTCTATCACAGAGTATTCCCACCAGAAATTCACAGGAATCATAACATACAAACTTTGATTCTGTTTATTTTTTCCCCTGTTCTGAAACTGATCTGGCATTTCTTGGACTTAGTAAAGTGGAAGAAGGAATTAATTTGGCTTTTGAAGACATGTTATTATTGACAATACTAATAATCCACGGCAGTTGGGCCTTCCCCTTTCCTCTCTTTCAGCAGGCAGCACAGCCTGCAGCATCGCTTTGCAAAACCCCAGAGCTGGACTGCCCTTGTGCCGGGAGTCTGGCGAGCGTAGCAGCACCGGGGTTTTAAGCAAGCCATTAAAATGCTAATATTCAGCGTGGACCAGATCCCTGCTACCACTGAAAGCTGAACTAAAGCTCCTCTGGAGACAGGATAAGGCCCTTCCAATGTGATCAAAGAGTAAATACATGCAAATCTCTGAAGGGAAAAACAATGGTGTTTCTTTCTAATTTTAAAACCAAACAGGGAGAGTCCACCAGGTTCGTGATCCATGTTACAGTTACAGTCACACTTGGGATGCCTGACACCTGGGATCATGGCAGAAAGGAGGATGGAAGAAGGCTAAAAAGTTGCCACCTCAGGTCAAAGAGAAGCTCTTAAAGTCCGGGGTGGCCTCTGCTCGCTCGGGCACGAAGTTACCTTCTGGGCTGTGCTCCGCACCACTACTGCAGCTCTGCTGGCCAGAGCAGCTGTGCCACAAGCATACAGACAGGTTTTGTAAAGTCTCCTTTTAGCTCCACTGCCATCCAGGGAGCTCAGGACCCTTCTGCAGCCCCTGCTCAGGCAAGAACTCGGCCCCACGTGGGCCCCAATATCCAGAGGAACACGGTGAACGTGAGACAAATGCACCCGCTGCCTGCAGCAGCGCATCTTGTGAGCCGCCTCACTTAAAATAAGGGCTTAGTTACTTCTCACTCCCAGCTGAAAAGCTCTGCGTAGAAAACAACACAAAACAAAACAAAACAAAACAAAACAAAACAAAACAAAACAAAACAAAAAAAAAAACACTGAAATGAAATCCACACCCATTTGGGGAGGGGGGGGTGTCAAGGAATAATAAAGGGAAAGGGAAAATGTCTGGTTCCTATTATTGCTATCTCCAGTGCTTTCACCTCCACAAACAGCTTAAAAGAGGGCTTCTGTAACAGAAGTTCAACTTTGCTTAATCTGGGCTCTTAAACTGCCAGGATCTCGTTACATTTTCTCCTTCTCCAGATTTTAATACTTTTATTTTACATCCTAGCGTTGTGAGGAGGGAGGGGGAAGGGGGAGAATCTCGGTGTCACTGCATGGAAGAAGTCACCGGGTTTTGCGATCCAGCAGCTTCCTTGGCAGAGGGAACTGCTGGTTGGCATAATCCACCCGCTTGACAAAACTACTATTTCTGGGCACGCGCTCAAAAACAGGTAGGAAGCAAATGCTGAGAAATAAGGAAGTAAAAACAGCCAACAGATTTTTCACTACCAAGAACGCCAAGAGTAAACATGATTTATTTAGCTGTGTTTAACATGTCTCTTCTGCACTAGACTGCAGAAATCTGCTTGCATTTAGAGCAGGAGGAGGAGGCGGGGGGGAGGGGATAAAAAGGGAATCCATTACGGCGCTCGGCTGGTACTTTCTGAATTGTTCAGTCACACAGTTTTATTGAGTACAAGTATTTTCTAGCCCAAAATATATTCATGTGTCAGAAGAAAGCAGCACTAATCTGCTGTTAATTAACAAGCTGCTGCTAACAAAAGATGAAGGACCCAATTCATACAAACAATATTTACGTGGGTGTCGCATGATTTTGTCACAGATCTTTTCTTTTCTTCCTCCGTCCCCTTAACCCCCCCACCTCCTCCTCTTCCTCAGCAGCGAGTTGTGGGGATGCGGTGTGTCGAGCCCCGGCTCCTCTTGGGGTTAGCACCCACGGCAGAGGATCCCAACCCAGACATGCTCCCCATCCCCTTGGACAGGCTTTCGCCACGGCTGCCTGGGGAACCCGGCTCCAAGGGTTCCTTTCTCCCCACGCTGGGCAGAGCCTTATGGCACGCTCGCAAGTGAAATTTCCTCAAGATCCTTATTCAGTTAGGAAGCAGAAGCCATCTTCTGGCACTGTGCCTGTGGCAGCAAGGCTGCCGAGGCTCTGGAAGTGGCACCCTCCCATCCTTCATCCATCCTCGCCAGAGGTTTATGGGCCACAAGAGGGAAGGGTGAGATCTTGGCCCTCCCCAATGCCCTGCCTGTGATTTCATGTTTGTTTAATGCTACCGTTTTGCTAAGGAATTTGGGGAGGGGAGACTTGCTACACACACCGAGACCTGGAAGAATTGAGGCTTGTTCAAAAATACCAAAGCATGCACAAAAGGGCAGAGCTTTGAGCGCTGAACCAGAGGGCAGACTCGTGGCGATAGCCCTGCTGCCATCACCAGCTCCCTGCTGTGATTTTGGACTGTAGCCCTTGTGGCCTCATCGAGAGCAGTGCTGAGCACAGCAGGCGCCCCTGAGCCCCCACTGTCCGCAGCCAGGCACTTTGGAAAATCAAGCCATTCACATCTTTCTGCCTCATCTGAGAAATGAGAGTGCGTATCTGCATATCTCCTGTGGGCGGTTTAAAGCTGGCGCTGGCAAAGAGATGGGAGGGTTAAAACCGGCATCAACAAGCCAGATGAGCACTAAAAATTCCTGGACTTGCTCCACTCCCGGGAACAAAGGTGGGATTGCGGGTTTAGGGAAAGGGCTGATGGTCTTCTGTGCTCTGCCTCTCACGCCACGCAGCCCTGCCCTAAGCAGGCTTACAGGAGACGGGTTCTAGGCTCTGCTCAGCGCTGCCATCACCCAGCCACATCTGGGGAAATGCAGAGACAGGAAGGTGGCCAGAGCACGAAACAGAAGCATCAGAGCATGATTTTAGAAGTGCCAAGGTTCTTCCATAACGGCACACTGGGGTAGCATTTCTGCTAGCACACCCAGGTTAGCATCTCACCCCGCCAGCCATGCTGCTTCCTTCGGTAAGAACCAAACTCTGCTGGAGCAAGTGCAGATCTGCCCCTCCAGGTTTTCTCTCTGTACCCCAGCGCTGCTTCCCAAAGCATGGGATTTTCACCCCTGGCAGCCCTGCCTGCTGATCCCCCCACAGCACCCAGTCTGGGCTCTGCCCTGGAGGGGTCTGGCTCCAAATGTGAACGAGCACCAACTCCTCCCGCTGTGCACATCCAGAGTCACTCCTGGCATTTCTAGGCCAGCACTTTAACGAAGCCCTGGCCTAGGGTTTTACAAAGTCCAATCTTTTTTTGTTAACAGTGATATTTGAAACATTGACATTTACCATTTGAAAAGTGAACACATTTAAACAAGCATCTTAAAAGAGCTAATGAAAGAGAGAAACAGATCCATCTGTATTGCATTCTCCACCCGCTATCGCTCAAAAAATAAACCTTTCCAGACAGTGGGGAAGTCTCCCAACAGCAAAGACAATAGGAGTTCCCACAGGGGAGGGAGCGAGGGCAGCTGCATGCCGGTGCAGCTCCCCACCTGGGTAGGCTGCTACCAGCTGCCCATTGCCCCCCTCAAAAAAAAAAAGCAACAGCCTGAGCAGAGCTCCAGCACTAATGGAGACCTCATCCAGCTCACCAGTCCTTCCAGCACAAGCAGGTGCCCTTGCCAGGGGTCTCTTACAGACACCACTGCACCCATAACTTCCCTCTGCTTAACTGTTTCCGATGGACATTAATTGTTAGACTGGTAGCAGTGAGGATCGAGGGCATATTTCCTCAACCACAGGACAGACAGAGTGAGGTTGAAGCCAGCCCAAGGCAATGCACTGTCAAAACCCGTGACCTGAGGGGTGATGGGTGGGTGTTGCTGGTGGCCAGCTAACACGTCCTCCGCCCTGTGTACTAGAGCTGCTAACAGAAAAGTGCATCACGCATCTCTTCCAAGAAAACAGCTCCAATCGGGCATCCTCCATCAACTTCAAAATCAAAAATAAAGCGCATCTTCTGAAATGACAAACTTTGCAAAAAAAAGGAAGCATTCTTCTGTGTAGTCCAAGGGGGCTGGAGAGGGGGCTTGGTTTTGGTGGGGGGGGAGGAGGTAGGAGGTTTTGGGGTTTACTGCTTTATCTTCTTTTCACAAAGAGGCCCTGCACCATAAACATTAATCACACACTATATTCTGCCTTTTAGTCTTGAACAATTATGAGTACAGTTTTGTGATCTTTAGCCATATTTACTGATACTCAAAGGCAGATTCTATCTTGTTAGATTGTTATAAATGAGACCCCAGGGAATCGGCGCACAGGCTGAGGCAGATGTGAGAGCCTTCTCAGAGCTCATGTGCGTTTCAGTTTTCCAGTGCCGAAATTATGAATGTTTTGAAAAAAAAAATACACTTTAGATTCCTCTGCCAGATCATTACAAAGAGTTGTCTATAGACTAGAAAGGTTGCATTTTGCTGAACTTAAGATTTTTAAGGTTAACTGTTTAAATTTCAAAGTTTGGCTTACATGTGCTTGCCATTTGTCTGCACAAAAGTTTCACAGACAGATACAGAAAAGGTCTCTGGTTATAAACCATTAAAGAGAAAAAAAAAGAAACCCACAAATTCTATCTCGTTCTCTCTTAGTTAAATATATTGTTTCTGGTCCAGACCTGTTTCATAATACCATAAAATAGAGGCATGTTTCCGACACTAGATTTGAGAAGCTGTCACATTAAAGGTAAACTTTTAATCTGCTATAGACAAACAACACACATTTTTATTTCCTGAGTAACAGCTTTGGAGAAATGTTTAAACAAGAATTTAAGAGCTCTGCGGTAAAGCCACATATAGGGGTCTCAGACAGCTACTGGGTTTGAGCTTCTTTTCTTTGTTGTTGTTCATTTTTAATTCTTTAAATAACCTACTTAAAAGTAGACTTCCAGGAGCAGAATAACCAAGATGCACAGTAAAGTGAACCTCTTGGCTTGCTTTTCTTTCAACTTAATAAAAGAGAAATGTTTGAACTGAAACACAGGCCTGAATTCCTAGCTATTCATCTTCATCTTTTTATTTTCTCGGGACTTGCAATCGAATACTTTAAAGAAGTTAATTGTGTCACAATTAGTAACACATTAGTCCTCCGATATTTTTAATAGCAACCCAGGTTTTTCCCCAAGGCACTTAAAAATGGCAGGCTCAGCTATACTCTCCTTTTTTAAAACTCCCATGCACTTTCTTCTCTAAAAACCTCCCACATGCATTTCACTTGGTCTGAAAATACCAGCACAGATCTTAATCCTGCCAACGCTTACAGACATGCTTAACTTTCTGCACATCAGTAATCCCGCTGAATGCAAGAGGACTGTTTGCATACCTACAGCTTGGAGCAGGCGAAGGATGAAATCCTGCCTTCACTGAAGCCAGTGGCAAAACCCCCACTGACGCCAATAAGGTTACGATTTGACATCGGGCTTGTTGCAGGATTGGGACCATCCTCGTTTTAAGGTACTTTCCCAAACTCTTTTTTTTATTATTTTCTCCTTTTTTCTTCCTGCTGTTTCTCCCTCTCACCTCCCACACTCACTCTTGTGGGGCCCCATATTGAGACCACTTGAAAACTTCTGCCTTTCAAATCCCTCCACGAGGGAAACCCCCTCGCTGAGACAGGAAACATCCTTTGCAGGTAAAGCTGAAAGAAACTATTTTGCCCCGCTGCGTGCATTTGAGTAAACTAATTAAAACCTGGGAACTTTGGTTCCAAACGATGCCAAGAAGCAATCGTTAATATGAGCTGAAGTGAAATGGGAAGCTCCAGACGTTTAAAATTAGCTGTAGGGAAGAAAAAAAAAAAAAAAAAAGCAGAGGGAAAGCATTTTTTAATTTTACCATAAAGCTGATGTGGTGCAATTTGGATTGCATGGGTTAAAATGAATTTGGGAGGGGGTGCTCTACAGGGAAGGGGGAAATCGCTGCTGAAAAGCGGAGGAGGGGGAAGCAGCAGCAGCCGCCTCGGAAGCGATGCGATGCTGTGAAGAGGAGGCAGAAGTGAGCAAACCAGCTGAACTGCTTGCAGAATTAATCAGTAACAAAGAGGCTGGAGCTGTTGGCGGGCTCCAGCCCTTGAACCTGGACTCTGCTCTATAAATTTCAACTTGGAATGACTCTCTACTTGTTGAAAGACAGGTTGGCTCCTGGCCAAGCCATAGGGAGAAAAAAAAAAAAAAAAAAAAAAAAAAAAAAAATTCCTTCTTGCCCAGGAAACTTCCCTTCAGTTTCTAACTTTTTTTTTTTTTTTTTTTTTTTTTTTTTATGAGCTAGTAATAGGGCACTCTAGAAAACGGGAAACGGAAAGCAGGTATTGAAAGCAAAAAAATGAGCCAGGAGTTGTTTTAATAAAGAAAATAAAACAAGTAGGTGCTAAATTCAAATCGGGATCTTGCCTGCACGCAAGTACATCAGCTATTATAGAAGACTTCAGAGCGCCTTGCCAATAATTCAAAGGAGACTTTTACAGTTATATTAGCTGGCTACAGGTTTGACTCTGAAAATAATAAATGTCTTAAAAGAAGAACAGGGCTGTTCAATCCTTGTCTGCAGTCTTGTCTTGTTCTCTCCTACTCCACCACTCCACCTTGTTTAAATGGCCGTTACAAAAGCAGTGTGGTATAAAAAAAATGTAGAACCATCATTTATTCAGCAGCATCTTTTTTCTTTCTTATTTTCCCCACCTTCAAACAGGGTAGTATAGGAGAGCCGACACTCTGCCTCTGTCTCTGCTTATTGCACAGGCAGTTTCAGTCACAAATACCTTTCCGATGCGGTGCTTTCCCAGCATGAGCAGACAAGGAGTGGGCTGGGGCAGAGCGAGGGGATGGAGCACAGAGGGGGGAGCTGTCAAAGTGGAAAGAAAGAAGGCAAACATCTACTCAGAGGCCAGACAAGCTGAGCAAGGTCAGCTGCAGAGACACAGCCCCTTGCAGAAGCTATGCAATTACGTCCAAAGTCTGCATAGCACCAAGAGTCCCAGAACCTGCATGCAGGGGCTGGACCGGAGGATCTAGGGCAGTGGAAAGAAGGTGTATAATGATTTTAATTGCTCTTCCGAGATGTTAAAGGGTAGACGAGATGCTCTTTAGCTTTAGAGCGGGGGGCTGATGCTGTATGCTGCTTGCAAGAATACACGCAGATAAAATACCCTAATGAGAGAGTGGAGAGAGAAATATGGTAAGTGCTAGCCATGATCAAAAGGTGAAATAAAATATCAAAATAAAATGCAGCCTAATCAGAGCATGGAGGACAGGGATACACAATCCCTTCACCAAAAGTGGCTGTTAAGTTAAATTAGATTAATCACTCCCACCTCCCTTCCTCCCCAAACTCCCTTATTTTTAATGAAGGGGCTTACTGCTGTAATGCTGAATGCCGTCCAAGCTGCTGGACGTTTAAAGCTATATACGTAACACGCCTGTGACACACACACATCCTGTGCTTCCACTTTCCAAGAAAGCTGGAATCTGCTACTTGGTAGGTCTTTTCCATCTGCAGCTTTTATGACCCTGCTGAGGGACCAGCAAGCAGTGTCCCCCCTGTCTCGCTCAAGAAATACACTACCAAATGCCAGAACAGAGGAGCAAGCAGGAGCGAGTTTAAGAGCTGTTGGGCTTAACGGTGGTTTGTGCTGATCGTGCTTGAATCTTTCTGCAAAGGCATACATGCAAAGAGGAAAAAACAACAACCGCTAAGTAACCACTTCACATCTGCCATTAAGATTATTAAACTTCTTACAAGCGGTATCTACCCCACCTTCCCCACTACACACAAATGTACACACACCCCCAAGCTCTCCAACGTGGCAACTGAGAGCCAAGAAAGCTCTCCTTTCCCTGCTGCAGCAACCACATTTATTCCTGTTAAGGGGTTAACGATTCGTTTCCACTACTTCTCTCGAGAAAACCTACAATGAAAACATTGGCTCACGAAAGCGTTCTCACTGCCAGAATGCCACAGCGCGAGTGAAAAGTCCGTTTTGTTTTCATTACATCTCTGGGATTTCCGGCTTAACTCCTGAGCTTAGACACCAAATCCCTAGATACCCCACCCACCCACTTTTTAAAAAAAAAAAAAAAAAAAAAAAAGCATTTATACTGCACAACCCACCAATTACCATTTGGAGGGTGGGAGGGAACGGGGAGAAGGAGCCATGCTGAAAATGATGCTCTTGCTGGAGCGAACGCACACATCTTCCCAGCCCAGAGCTACCCAGTTTCTCCAGACTTCTAGTGTCATCCACTGAGAAATGCAGTTTTATTTCTATACCTGGCCTCTCTCCTCTGTTTCTCACCCTTTACACTCCCATCTTCCTACTTGGCCACGGAAGCCAGAGCTGAAACTCAGACCCAAATCTATATGCCCTCTCAAGTTACATGACAAGATGTAGAAATCCAAACCTGTCTTGTACAAAAAGTATAATTACTTCACAGTTTTTTCTCTCCAGTTATGATAGAAAAATGTTTCACTCTGAGAAAAAAAAAAAAAAAAAAAAAAAAGGAAAAAAAAAAAAAAAGAAGGGTTCAGCCTTTATGTCACAGCCGATTTTGTCACTGTGTGTATAGGCGGTGCAGTTCAAACATGGGTTGAGAAAGAAAAACAATCTATGGAAAGGCACGAAGGGAGGCTACCTCATGCTATAGCAGCACTTCTGTCCTGCTGAAGCAAAGGAATCATTTCTGTGCCTGTATGTGTTTATTCACCACAGGAGAGTACCAGCAACTTTTTGTATCTATACAGGAGCTTTTCTGTTTTACAGTACTTCCATGCAACTGACTTTCCGTTTGCAAGGTTTCACTGCAAAATTCCCCTGAAAAATCAAGCAAGCTTTCTTGCAGTCAATACACCACTGAGCACATAAGCCTATTATTATTAGTCAAATCAAAACAAATGCCAAAGCAGTCTATATGATTATTAGGCACCACTTTTTCTTTCCTTCTAACAGTTCTTGGCAAAATTGTCAGGAAAAATGACTAATGACTGGCTGACCAGTGCCATTTCATCATTTACCATTAGTGTTTTCTAAAAATCTACCAATCTTTCCATACTAATGATAATCAAAGATATACACACGGTTTCTGGTCTCCCACACATGGCCCAAGTAATTTCACAAGAAGTCCCAAACAAAAACAAAAAGACACTTTGTTGGGTGACATTTTGACTGGGCTCTACCTCTGAATAAGTGCAGAGACTTTCCACCAAATCAGAAGGTATCGCACCACCAGTTTCAGGGCAGTTAATCCAGGTGAAACCAGGGCGGAGTGGTGCTGGCTGGGCTCTTGTGGGCAGCCAGTCTCCTGCTGTACCGTTACTCACCATCCCTGCTCGTGGGAGTTCACCTAACCATGCACAGAAAGCAGACAATAACTTTGAAAAACAGGATGGTGAAAGGAGAAAAAAAAAAAAAAAAAAAAAAAAAAGAAAGAAAACAAACTGGCAGGGAGAATTGAGGGCATAATATTCCTCAACACTTTTTCTTAGTCTGTTTTTAAAGCTCGATGTGATTAATTTCACACTTGACTGTCACAGATGCCGGGAAAGCCTCTGCCAGCCCCGGTGCCTGGCGGGTCTGGACCCCAGGCAGGACGTGGCTGGTGGCCCCACAGTGACAAACGTCAGGGAGAGTGGCCGGCGGCCCCAGGGGCTACCGAGCAACTGCGGCTGAGAAGATGAGAAGACAGCGCTGGAGCGGTGCCACATGGGTGCGGTGGAGTTCAAGCAAGGGGAAAAAAAGGTTTCGTAATAAGCAGGTTTCTCACCTTTAACTATTCCCCAGATTAGCGCCCTGCTCACTGGTGCCTGTGCAGGAGATGCTGTGCAGTGCCAGACAGCCAGGGCTGTGATGGGGCAGTTCCCCCATTCACAGGACTGCCTGTGAGGTGAGAGCCTTACGGGGACACACATGTGACCAGTGGTGCTGGCACAACCCCACGCAGGCTGCTGTGCTGCCTCCAGCCATATTTCCCTTTCCCCTTCCTCCTATCCTGCCCTGGCTGTCCCTCCCCACCAACCCACTGCTGTCCAGCGGACACAGCGGGGACAGGGGCTGCCAAGTTGGGTGCCCCTAGAGGATCTCCCACAGGGAGTCGTGTACCCCCTGAAAGCCTCCACTCTCCACCCCACCACACACACAAGCCCATGGCCGACAGGGCCCCTCAGGCTGGCCCCTGCCTCAGTGCCGGTGCCAATGGAAGGCCCCATGCCAGTCCCCACCCTGGCTTCACCAGCAGCCTGACAACTTTAAGCCGTCAACATTTTGGCGGCCCCTCGTCATGCTTCAAACACACGCCTGGAAGCCAAAACAGGGGGAGGGCGGCCAGCGCCATCAGGCCTGCACCTGGGCAGGGGGGCCCCGGAGGAGAGCCAGGCTCCCCTGACATGCCCCTGGCGCAAGCAGGGCTGTGGGTGAGATCACCCGGCTTGTTTTCCTCCCTGCCACCCAAGGCAGGACCTCAGCCGAGGTCCCCGCGGGCAGGAGGCTTGCAGGAGGCTTGCTCATTAACCCACTGCGAGCCCTGCTGCGGCTTACGCCTTCTCACACCCCCACCCCGCAGCGTCCCCTGTGCTGCTCAGAGGCACCAATTAGCAAAACACGTTGCTAAACAGCCGATAGAGCAGCAGCAGTGGAGGAGGAGGAGGAGGCCAGGTAACTCCTCTGCCACCAGGGAACACCTGGCAGGCACGAGGGAAGGAACAAGCCTGGAAAAGCCTCGCAAAGGGGATTTCAGCTGCAGCCCAGGTTTCTCAGGCGCTGTTACCACACGCTTCTGGAAGCCTTGTCTTCTCTGCATGGCATTTTTTCTAGCCTGGCTTTGGCAGGGCACTCCTGCTGGACCCACCAGCCTGGAGAGGTGCTGGAAGCAGGACCCAGCTCCACAGCAGCCCTGGGAAGGGGAGCAAGGCCCAGAGGATGGCCCCATGTTCTGCGATGCTCAAGACACTTCTTGACAACCTGACCAACATCGCCACCATCAGCCTCGGGTTTCTTTCAGTTTATGGTTTCCTTCCCTCACATGTGAAGGCATCACGATGGCTGTCTTGAGTCCTATAGTTAATATGGGTGCACGGGTCCATAATGGTACATTGTAAGTGAATGTCTCAGGGTAGACAGCAATAATAATTAGCTGTCATGATTTGAAAAAAGGATAATCCATGCCATTGAGTTAACAATCACTCACACAACACACATGGATTTAACTAATCTTAATTTGGAGAAAAATAACAATTCTAAATATATCAAATAGCCTATTTCATGGCAACCTGCGGCGGTGTTTATCTCTGGCTTCCAGCACATGCAAGTTATTTAGTTTCTCTCACTGGCAGTTTTACCATTCAAAAGCCTGAAATGAACATTCATGGAGCAGGGGTTGCAGTTAAATCCTGCCTCTGACAGGGAGCCTTTTTTCATGATGCACATCTAGTTCAAGTACATAATGCATGGAGCCCAGCATTGGCGGGATGAATGAGGAATTCAAATCAACCCCCTTCCCTTTCCTTGCACCGTCTTTGCAGAAATTAACTGCTCTGTGTTAATGAACTTCTGCTGCTGGTGTCATTATGTGTCTGTGAGGGTACACTGCCCAAAGCACAGAAAAGGGAGAAGATCTGGTAAAAGTGGTTCCTGACTAGCAGAGGACCCCTGCTCTGACAGTTTAGCTGCTCCTATACATTCTGCCAAAGTTCTCTGAAACTATCCAATGTTAAAAACAAGACAATTGGTACTTTTTCTTTAATCTACACCATTTCACAGAGCCTGACTGAAGAAAAAAACTGGCAGCCAGCAAGCCCAGCAGGGCTGAGAGGAAGA
Source organism: Aythya ferina (assembly GCF_964211825.1). Taxonomy (NCBI): domain Eukaryota; kingdom Metazoa; phylum Chordata; class Aves; order Anseriformes; family Anatidae; genus Aythya; species Aythya ferina. The sequence continues at coordinate 52,379,494 of NC_140301.1, forward strand.
CAGGAGATACCAACAGTCAAAGGATAGCAGGAGGCACCTCTCAAGGTCCTTCTGGTCACCTGGTCATGCCCAAGATCTCATGAATATGAAAGCTAAAAAGAGGTACAAGATACATCTGTGGTCAAACATTTTCAGAATACCTGCCACTGGTGAAATGAAAGAAGCGGTGGCTGATAACTCCTAGCTAATTCATTGGCCTTGCTTTGTTTTGCTCTGCAACAATCTGGTACATCTGCTTGATACTATCACACCCTCTGTATGAGAGGCAGAACTGCTTTTCAAACAGGTCAGCCAATTTGAAAAAAAAAAAAAAAAAAAAAAAAAAAAAAAAAGCCTTTACAGGACAAACTGCTCCTAAGCAAGTCACGTCCTCACAAGTGGCAGCTAACATGTTACCACATACCTTACGGACAGTGGTAACTAAATGAAAGCGCCTTGAAAAGCTTGGATTTGCAAGTTACAAGTCCGGGAAAGATTACAGAGTTCATTATCAGAAGGTCTTTAAAAGCTGATTGCGGAGATAAAGTTGCTTTGTCTGTACTGAAATCTAGAAATGTCAGTTGGAGATTTGCATTGCATGCATGCAAATTCTTGCAGATTCCCGAGCTCTACCTGACTCCCTTTAAGCGGCACAAGGTCTGTTATGTGGTCAGGAGGGATTCAGTAACCAGAGAAAGCAGAGTTCCCAATAAATAAAGAAAAGCAAAAAGAAAGAGAGAAGGAAAGACCTCAAAACTCCAGAGCACTCTGAATTGGGGTTAATTCTCGGTGAGACACTGCATCCCAGCGTACCACATGAAGCACCCGCACGCCCAGAGGGGAGAAAGGTGCAAGGGGTAGAGCTGAGCTCAGCGCCTGATGTACCCTCGCTACGCTCAGCTCTGGGAAGCTGTAACATTTTGTGGCTTAGTCACGCAGCAGAAGGCCGCACAAATCATTTTGACCAAATAAGAAGGTCTACAAAAATAACACAAGATCAAGGAGAGTAGCTGAAACCTATTTGAGGGCAGCAGTGGTGGCAGCATATTTCAGGGAGCTGGAGTGGCGAGTGGGTGATTTCTGGTTTCCCTCTTCAAATATAAAGACTCAATTATCTTTGAACAGCTTGCTTTACACATGAATTGACACATTTATTTTACAATAAATAACTGAAAGTTATCTATGTTTCCTTTACTGTTAATCTACACAAAGAAATAATAAACAGAGCTTGTCTACAAAAATGCAACTACTGCAGTCCTCAGAATTCAATTAAGCTAAAATAATTAATGCTTCCACCATATTAAATTACTTTATACATTTGAGCCACTGAAGTTTTTTCATTCTTTAATCTTTTTCGCCTTTTTATTTAATAAAAAAAAAAAAAAAGTTATTTTCAAAGAGGGGGGGCTTGGCTAGGAGGGGGAAAAAGAGCATGATTTGCTGTTAAAATGTAATGGTCTCCTTTAGCTGACACAGCATGTAGAGTGTTTTGTGCCTTTGATTAAAATAACATTTTAAATGCTTTGAACAAACATATCTCCCCATACTTCTAAGGGATTATTTTACATATTTCTTGGTGGAATAAAGAAATTCATTCTTCCTGTCGCAGTACAGAAAGGCTAAGAATATCTTTCGTCACATATAAAGTAAAAATACTGTAGGCTGTTGCATTATTACCAAAAAAAATAAAAAAATAAAGGGAGGGGGTGGCGGGGTGGGAGAAAGCTGCCTTAGAGATTAAGTTTCCCTTTTATGAAATCGTATTTAGTCTCTTTTTTTAACAAATCTAACAACAATGCTCTACAGCCGCTCACTGGGAAATACCTTTAATGTTAAATGCAGATTCTGATTTTCTTGGCTAATGCAGAAAGCCTTTCTATTGAAATATAAATAAGGGGTTTGGTATATCCCACTAAAGCCTTTCCAGTGAATGACTTCTGTGGGTTTTTCATGGCTACCCTCCATGGCTGTAATGTGAGGCTTTTATCCTACTATTGAAAACTATCCGCTGCTATTAAAAAAAAATATGGAAGGACACTGCACCTTTTTATCTCAGAGCTGGGCTCCTAATTGAGAAAGCATTATTACTGCACTATTTAGTGGATGTCCCTATCTCCATGCACTGCTGAGAAAATGCCAATCAAATGATAAACCCTTTTATTTTTCGCAATGCAAAATCTTTCCTACATATTTTCATTTGATATTCAGTTTAGTCTGAAAGAGATTAGGTGCTCCAGATTGGCTTTTAATTTTTTTAAATGCCTTTTCCACATATGAACATAACCTCCACCCTCTCCCCCAGCAAATTTTCTGTATGGCAAAAGCACTGGTTATATTGATGCTGACCCTCAGAAGCTGGGATGGGACGGCACCCTCTGAGCTGAATGTAGCCATTGAAGTACTTTGTTATGGACTGAGCTTGGGCATGGGTTTGTAAAAGAGGAGATCTGGAGTACAACTGCAGTGTAGGTCTCCTGGAGTAACTTCACAAAGCACTGGGCACCCTCTGGAAGGGGCTGAGCACCGTCAGCTTGTGCTGTTGAGAGTGCTCAGCACCATTCAGGAGGCCTTCAGCAGACAGGAAGAGAAGCTCTTGAACACTTCTCTTCTGCTCCCATCAAACCTAGCCCTCAGAAAGCTGATACACCATGAGGGAGTCATCTCTGCCAGGAAATGAATTCAGAGCTTCAAAAGGATAGGGTAAGAACAGAGTCAGGTCTTACAGTAGGGATGCTTAAAATGCTACAACAGCAGCTGTCACTGCTATCGCCCCACAAAGCCACCATGTCAAGATGGTGACTGCACCCTTACAGACTCCTGAAAAACAAGGTAGTCAATGGGTGGCATATGCCCTGTCTTAAAGGTCTGAAGGAGATCTGAAGACTGCAGCAGTTCAAAGCCTTCATGTTCATTTATATGATGGCCAAGCCCACCAAAGGTGCTGGGGAGTGACTCAGACACCTCCAGCGATAAAAGGGGGAAATGCTAAAGTTTTAATTGTAAAGATAGGAGCCTAGTACCAGTCTTGTGGGAATCCCTTCATGGGAACACCTCTACTACAGACAGGACTGTGGACTGTCAGATCTAATCCTGTAGGACAATTCCTAGAGAAATCATCTAGTGGCAGCAATGACAACTTGCCACTGGTCTTCTGTACGGGATGCAGCTGATTTGAACATAAAGGCCAGTTTGAGGGAAGATCCTGCTGTGTAACATGAAAAACACACTGACTAGCAGGGAGCACAGCCCTTCCTTTCACCATGGTGAGCAGCGTGCGCTGCGCTGCAGAGAGAAGAAACGCCCTGCACGCCGGAAGCTGCCCCACACCGCGCTCTGCAGAAGCCATTTCACAGCAGCTCGCCCAGGTGGATGCCAGCGCTTGCCTGCCCACCACTGAGCTGGGGGGGTCTGCTGAGTAAATGTTAACTGCACCACATCTGAGGGGGTTAGGAAAAAGAAATGCCTGCTATCTGCTCATCTGGGCCAGCTCGTGTTCGTCCTCTCTTTCAAAAGCTCATTTTGAGTTTGTGTGTGAATGGAGGTGTCCCCCACCCAACTCCAGCCTTCTGCCGAGACCCAGGACAGGCAGCACAGTCAGTAATTCAGGTCAGGAAGCTGAAATCTACCCCAGCTGAAGTCAGTGGAAGTGGATTTTGCCACTGACTTCAGAAGGATTTTATCCTTCACGGTGGGTCTGCATGTTATGAAGTGTATCTGAACTGGATTGAACTGAGCATCTTACCAGAGTCCTCCACCGCTGCTACCTGCTTAAGGACGCTCCTGAAATGGCTTCTCTGCCCCCAAACTTCTGCTTTTTCTTATGTGTACACGCTGTCCCTTGGCTCTCCCAGGGGATCGAGAGTCCCTAGTCTGAGAGAACTGGCCCTGCACAGAGAGCTGTGCTGAACCAGACAAAGGGTGGGCAGCCCTGCTGAGCATCCCCCCCCATTGCCCCCCGTAGCCTCGAGGACCCTCCAGGCTGATGGCTCCTATAAAAACCTGTGACTGAAGCCTCCATTTCATGGTTTCATGGCACTTTCTAGAGGGCTCTCGTTAAAAGATTACCTAGGCGGTTGATTGAGTGTAAAACATGCTGTACCTGCAATGTTCTCCTGCTTGGGGCAAATTCCTTTTGTAGGCGTGAGAAGACGGTCTTCTTCATCGGGTGTGACTTGGATCCCGATTTCCACTGGCTCTGACACTTTCCTGAGCTCGGCGCGTGAGGAGGGGGGAGGGCTGCTCTTATCCATGCTCTTTTCATAGCAGACACCACCAGTGCCATTGCACTGTTTTCTCTTGTGCTCTATAAAAACCAAGATGTCTCCCAGCGGGAAGTTCATCTGACACTGTCCACAGGTTAATAAGTCGGGGTCTGTCCCGCCTGCGGCGATGCTGATGCCACCCGGCTCTGCTATTGCCAGGCTCTCATCCTCGTCGGCGAGTGCCGGTTCCACATGGTCAGCCTCTGCTTTATGTGGACAAGGAGAAAGAGGGAGGAAAGGGACAAAGGGAGAAGAGAAAGAGATTGCTTTGAATGTTCACAGACTCTGAAGGATGCATCACAAGAGGCCCAGCCTCCCCCCGCACCCAAAAGAAGCCAAGCCTGATTAGATCTTTCTTTCATTTTTCAGCTTTTCCATTCTCCCAGAATGATTTCAATATATTTTGCAACCAAGCCTGCCTGAAACAAAATGGAAAGGCTGACCTGGCATAGCTTTCCTGACAGCTCCTTCCCACTGCTGCCAGCACTGTAAGGAGATCAGCAAAGAGCCATTTTGCAAACGTTCAAGCCCCGAGTCACTTTCTGAAACAGTTTCTCTCTTTTTATCCCACCTTCTCATTCCCACTGCATCTCCCAGCCATCTGGCCAAGGCCCCATCCAGCAAATCTTATGCTCCCAAATCTCTCCTTTGATTTCAGAGAGAGGGGAAAAGCAGGGAGGGAAGTGCTCAAGTGCCCCAGGCAAGCAGGATCAGGCTCTGGTGGCACACAAAATTAGTGCCACCACCCTTTCCCCTTACAAAGATACCAGCAAGATTAAATATCCTCCCATCAGTACAAGATACAGCAAAGAGTAAGGTAAGAAGGATGCGGTATCATGAGAAGCTGAAGGGGTTCAAAAGTGTGTACAGTAGGAAAGAGAGTAAGGCACTTTTTAATGTACAGGAATATTGGCTGAGCCCAAAATCTTCCACTCATTTTCCTGATGCCAAATACCTCTGCAGTTGCTGTATAGGTTAATAAAAGTTTTTGGTATAAATCGTGCCTATGGACCGGATGGACTCCATACCATTAGCCCCAAAAGACCCTGAAAGCATTTCTGAGTGACCTGAATCAGTTTCTAAGGAATAAATAATTTCTCATGTTACAATTAATAAGGCACAGTGCATTTTTAATGGGTATTTTGAAGGTAATTGTTACATTATAAAATAATTGTGGATCACAATCCATTTCTGGGGCAAAACTTGGATTTTGTTTTATTTTCTCTTGTTCTGCTGTGTAACTGCCAAATGATACAAACCTTGGTCTTTACTTGGGCAAAATCTCCACTGACTTTTGCCTAAGGCTGTTTTGCCTCTGCAAGGACTATAGGATTTGGGCTGAACAAAACAGAGGAACTAACAGTATGTAAATCAGGGAGTGAGACCTCTAATCGTATCAGGATTAAAGGAATAGTAGGAGAAATGTTCTTTACTGGCCTGAGTGGATTGCTTACAGTTTTCCTGGGGAAAGGGAGTTACACAACTATCTCAGAGAAGTGAGACTGAGATAAACAGATGTCATAATCCAGATCTGGATTTTCCTCCTGGCCGAAATCAAAAGGAGTTTTGTCCCGTTCTTCAGCAAATTGAAAAACAAAAAACACACACACACACACACACAAAAAAAAAAAAAAAAAAAAAAAAAAAAAAAAGAGCTAGAAGGTGAAATGTATTACTTGGCAGCAAAAACTGGCTGAGCCTCGAAAAAGACAGTTTAGAAAAAGAATTGTCCCCGTTTTCCTCTTCCAGAATAAATAATTGATTAGTGTATCTACCAGCTGTATTACAAGTTGCATCAGAGCTCTCTAACAGCAAAATAGGGATCAGCAGCACCAGCAGCAGCAGGAAAAGGACTGATGCCCCAGAGAAGTGCCTGAGCACGACCCATCCCGCTGGAGCAGACGATGGGCACAGAAAGGCTTTGGTTTCCTAACTCACCCCAAGGTTACCAAATACACAGCATAATACTAGTTCTGAAAACCAGTAATTACTTTTTTCCCCTTTATCTAAGTTTAAAAGGAGTTTGAAGACAATACTATGTAATTAATTCACCAATTTATATTATGAAAAGATGCCTCCTTGCCTCAGTGAAAATGCAACCATAACCCTGCGCTGAACAGGGACTGCCGGGAAGAGAGCGGATGTCTGTGAAGAGTGTGTCACAATGCAAAAGGTAATTATTTAGTGCTGCGGTTCCCTTTAATGATCTAACATTGAGCAATATTGTTTATATTGAAGAGAGCTTGGACCTTTAATTACCAATTACATATACATCATTTTAGAGCCAAAAGAAAAGGACTGTGAAAAGGGTCCTTTAGAAGTGTGCGCACTATTTCTAGGGAGAATTCCTATTAAGGGGGAGCAGAGTGTCAAAATATTAAAAAAAAAAACACATACACACAGGGACATACACACACACATATACACACATGGGAGATGGGACAAAGAGCTGGAAAAGACAACATGAAAACAGGAACTGAACCAAGGGTCGGAAGAAGAAAAGGTTGCAGATGAGGAAAATGCTCGTTACGAGTTTCACGTAACAATCCTGTAAAGCTTTCAGATTAAAGTCTGTCTCTCAAATTACAAAGGCAGAATTTTGGCATATATATAACAAATAAAAAGAAAAGAACAGGTCTCAACTTTATTATCTTTTTTGATGTGAGGATTTTTTTTTCTTTCCCTGTGATTTGAATTGCGCTCTTCAGAAAACGTAGCAAAAGTGCTGCATTTGATAAGGGTTCTGACCATGCGTCTCTGGAAACATGAAGGAGGTTTTAGCAGCTAAACTGTTGAGAATTCTTTCCTTTCAGCTCTACAGTTCATTTGAATATTAGTTAAATCCACATATGCCTATTCACTTACACTCTCTCACTCTCTCTTTCCAAGGACTCTGCAATGGCACTTTTTTAAAATAACATCTGGTATTCCTTCATATTTTGGCAGTCACCACATTACCGAAAATCAGCTTTTCGTTTTCTTGGTACGCTGAGCCCTCATGATCAGTAGTAATTGGGTTTCAAACTCTAAAAAGGTTTTTTTTACTTGACTCTATTTCTGATTTTAGCTTAATAAATCATCAAGCAGGAGACCAGTCATATACCCAACAATGCAGAAGCTATATTACAATCCCTTTTTCAGGACATGGAAAACAGACATAAAGGAATCAAAAACAAAATACTGAACAGATCTTCAAATGCATTTTATCCATGTCAATTTGCATTTTTTTTAAACTTGGAATTAAAAAAAAAAAAAAAAAAAAAAAGGAAAAGAAAAGAAAAGGCTTCCTATTGACAACTCAATTAAGCCATTAAAAACCTACATTCAAGTAACATTACAGGAGAGATTTAAAACCCACAAAGGAAAAGAGAAAAAAGCCTGGAAGTCCAGCCCATAACGCATAGGGTCACGCCTAGTTAATACAACAGCCAAGATCTTATGTTGTTTAAGGAGTCCTTTAATACCAATAGGGCAATTTAGGCCAGTCTCAATCTAAAGTTCTGACTCCACTTTTGTCTGTGGGTTTCAAATGAGTCGCTTCACATTATTTGAATTTAACTCTGTGGTTTTATTTCTGTTTGTTGGTAGCTGGGTTTGGGGGAAGGAGGGTGTTTCCTCCTGAGTATTTATCTAAAATTATTATTTTATTTTTTTTTAAGAAGGAAAAATCAAGCCAAACAAAAAAGGAGAATGGAAAACATCTCCTCTGTCTTACGTGGGAAAAGGTAACAAAAAAAAATGCAAACAATCTATTTCCAGCCAGGACTCATGCCCTGGTTCTCCCAGGTGTGTTGAGGTGTGCCCAGCATTTTCGCTGCACCCAGAGACTCCTCAAAACAGCCCTGCACCACCTTCTGAGGAAGCACAGTGAGTCGGGGATGGGTGATCTATGGGGACATCAGTGACACTGCTGTCATTCGATGGCTTCATAAAATTAATGCAGCTGGACAAGCTAAATCATTTGCTTTGCAAGGCATTACACTTGCTGCTGGACAGCTTCAATGCTCTTAGAAGCATCTCAAAGCTCTCTGGCTGCCTACAGTGCAGTGGACAATTTTCCTAATTCCACAAAGGCACTGTCGCAAAACCACCAGCACTCTTCTTTCTGCGTGGTGACATCATTACACCATATGCACCCCATGCAAACAATATTCTTATGCCCAATATTAAAGCAAATGCACATGCTAAGTACTTTCTGCTTGTCAAATGTCTCAAAATCATGCCCATTAATAGTAGAAAAGTCTGTTACTCAAAATCATCTCAAAGGCCTCAAAAGACAAGACTGTAGACGCTTGTCTGTGGGCTTTGGATGAGGCCGGGTTCAGATACTGGTGATTTATTTTCTTGTGCTTTTATTGCACTGCTGAATGAAAGGTGCAAAGGAATCAAAAAGTTGTCCACCTATTCTCTTTCTTACTTTTCCACTCCCACAGTGTCAAAGGGAGGCAGAGAAAGGAGGAAGAGGGAGTACTTTGGCACAGGACTGAAGCGTTGCGCGTTGAACTTCCTTGCCGCCTCCTGTTTCAGCAGCGGGGTCACAAATCGATGCTGGGGGGGTCAGGGAAGAGCTGCAGGTGCTCTGCCTACCCTGCCACTACCTTAGCCCATGCTGAGCCCAGGGTAACCCTCAGGACAAGCTGGGGCTGCCCAAATTGTCACACCCAGACCAGGGAAGCCACTTGCCTGCATGCCCTGGCATGAGGGGCCCGGCCCCACTCCCTGCACACAGCCACCACTGCCTTGGAGGCACAGCCAGGAGCTCAGCCCAGTTCAGGAGTGAGCACAAATAAGTGACTTGCTTGTCAGGGTGTTGCCCAAAGCAGGCCTGAAAACGATGTCCCTTCCATCAACACCCACATGTCACATTTACTGTAACATCAACATACTTAGCGGAAATAGCTCGGATCGCGTGCACTCGAGCTGGGTTATTGCAGCAATCGGTGTTAGGATCCTTGCTGCGCAAAGCCCATGGCCACTCAAAGCATGCTGTGCAGCTCCTCGCCCTCGAAGTTTATCAGTAACCTGCTCCCGGTTCCCCCCTGCAGCCGCAAGGTGCGGGGTTTAGTTTATGCCCGCATGTTGCATCAGCATCGCACTCGGTGGTCTGAGGCACTGCTTGTCTGCCATCCGTTTTTAATTGTTCTGAGGACTGAGCAGCAATTATTGGTACAGTGTTTAATAAATAAATAAATAAATAAATAAGTGTGAGGCAGAGTTGACCAAAAGAGGCAACGTGATGGGGAAGCCCCAGAAACGGACGGGCCGGCAGCTCTGCGCTACTTTTCAAGTGCGTCTCAGGGCGCAATGCAAAGCGCACAAAAGGCGGCTCGAGTTGCGGCGGGTCTGTGCCGTGCCGTGCCGTGCCGTGTCGAGCTGTGCCGTGCCGAGCCGTGCCGTGCCGTGCCGGAGAGCTGTGCCATGCCGGGCAGCCATGCCGTGCCGAGGAGCCGTGCCGTGCCAGAGCGCAGCGCAGCGCGGCGAGGAGTGGCCGGGGGGCACCTGCCCGCGGCAGGCGAGATCCCAGCAGCTTGGGGGAAGGCCATGGGGGGCGTCCCGCAAACCCCGCACGGCGGCGAGGTGCTGGACAGCCCCGCAGCGCCCAGCTCGGCCGCCTCCCGCAGAAGTGGCCCCAGGCTCTCGGAAAGCCGCACAAACCCCCGTCCGCACCTGAGACGGAGAAAGTCCGGCCGCGGGCGTAAAGAGCCGGGCAGGACCTCGGGGACTGGGAAAAACAAGGCACGGCAACCTCGCAGAACCCAAACGGAACAAAAGCCAAGAATATCCAAGGATCTGCTTGGATCTCAAGCACTCGTCAGATGTTATTTCACCAGGAACTATGCACAGTGTTAAAGAAGGGAGTGGCGTGTCTCCCCTTAAGTAAACTGTACGTTCATAAAAAAATATTTACTGCTTTTGAGAGCGTAAAATGCATAGGCTCTTCTATAGACTGCAGAAGCTGTAAATCTCCGCAGATAAAATGGAATGTGATGATGGGATATAAAAGCATGCTTTGTTCCCAAGTGAATAGATTTGTTTTATTTAAAACTAAACGACAACCAAGGAGAGAAAGGAGTGCTCGGTGCCACAAAAGCAGAAGGAGCGGTATTTTGGTACAGGCTTTTAACTGGCTTAGAAAAGGAGATTTGAAGCACGGATTCTTACCCAAAGATTTAAAAGGCATGATCAAAATTAAGTAATTAGTTTTGAACGCATATTAAACACACGACAACTCTGTTCTTTTTTATAAATATCGGTCTCAAAAGAGACTGCTCCTCAATTGTGTATGGAACACTGTTGCTCATATACAATTTTCTTAAGCCTTTTTTTTTGCTCTCATTGAAGCATATTCATTATAACATTCAGCGAATTTATGGCTTATTCCAGTGGCTTAGTAAAAGGGGTCATAAAAAAGTTAAGTAAACCAGTGTTTTTTTCCTTTCCCTTAAGTTTGGATTCCTTTTTTATACTGTGCTGTCTAGTGCTTAGTCTTTGGAAAGTACCTTGGGCATATCCAGCACACACACAAATTATCAACTGCTCCAGGAAAAAAAAAAAAAAAAAAAAGGGAATTTCTTGCACTGAGGCAACTACACAAAAGACTTGCATATGTCAAAAATACAGAACTAAGTCCCTGTGAATGCTGCGCCATTAATCAAATCCCCGATCTGGTGTCACTTTTGCCAGTAAAATGATGATATTCTTCTAACCCCCTTCTACTGGCGCGTGCCTGCAACGCATGAAGTGTGTCCCTCTGCTTTAATTTGTTTTCGAATAGCCTGCTTTAGGCATTTTTTATATATTCCTTGAGAAGAAAAAAAAAGGAGGGGGGGGGAAGCTGCTACTTAAAGCTTCAGCAAAGGTCTACAGTATCGAGCAGGCAACAGCTTTTCAGGAGCTAGAGCAGCAGGCAAATTTAACTGATGTTCAGGAGCTGAACACACAACTGCCTTTGAGGCTTGCAGTCGTGGGTGCAGAGGAACGGTGTGCAGCCTGCCCAGATACAATTTAAGAAAGTAAATAAACACAAAAGAGGAAGGTGCTGTAGTAGGAGCAGCTGAATGAATCACACATTTATCAATGTGCACTGTTATTGATGCCTTTTCCCTCCCTCATTAGAAAGACACATATATATAAATCTATCTACAGCCGATGCTGATACTTCACCAAGTGCTTTTACGGCATCACTAACTTTAAAGCAGGCGGTAAGCCCAGCCACCGTTTATTTTTCCACACGCTTTCTCTTGAGGCTACCAAGACCAAGTGTTACCGACATCTGCAACGCGGTGCATGGAGCAGCCCTGAAGAAACCGCTGCCCCACTGAACAGCAACCAAGAGGAGGAAATGCTCGGGCAAGGAGGCGAAGAGCCATTTTGGTGCAGTGTGTCTCCACGGAGAGACTTTGCTGATGGGCTTCAGCTTTTGCGAGCGGGATGGGTGGGAGGCAGAGGGAAGAAGGGGAGCGTGTGCGTGCATGTGCGTGTGCGTGCGCCGGGGGCAGAGGCACTAGGGAGAAGGAGAGCAGGGTTCTTGTTCCTCTTAGAAAAAGTTAGTAGTTGTGGAATAGACACGAAGCAGCAATCAGCAAAGTTTGAGGAGTCTGGGGAGGGGAGAAAAGCAAGTTTTCCCTATAGCTGGGGAACGTTTGCCTCACCAGAGGCCGAGGCACCGTGCTCTTCATGTTACAGGTCTGTCAAATGAGCTGGCTGCTGTGTATATGCTTCCAACGAGCTTGATTCAAACACTAAATGAAGTAGAGAAATCATCAGATAAATTGCTGGCCCCCTCTACCCAAGAGTGAAAGGTTTTTTTACAGTTGGCGACAGCCCTGATCTTTCATCTGACCTAATTTATTTCTCTTTCAGGTTAGAAGAAAGCGCGCTTTCCTGTCTTGGGATAACCTTCATCCCCATATTGAGCCCTAAAAATAAAAATACGCTTATGATATGTTAACAATACCACGATTTGATGACTTTCTCATACTGGGTGAAGTAAACCTTCTACCCCGACATCCAGCGATCAAAGCTTCCCATGCGTACGCCGCAAAATTATATGTTTGGGCAAGAAAGCGTCCCGCTAAAGTCCGTCTATGGCGGGCAATCAGACAAGCGGAGAAGAGCACAAGTTCAGTGGAGCAGCCTGCAAGCTGCAACTTCTACATGACATACGTGGATTTGTGTTTATTTCTTCAGGAAAGAAATGCTTATTTTCTTTTGCAGGAACTGCAGGGTTTTTTGTTATAAGGACCTGAGAGGATCAAAGTACGGTGAACTATCCAACAGCAGATCCTCTCGGCAGGGGCACATGTGGCTTTCTGGCATGTAAGCAACCCCAAATGGTGAGTGCATGTGTCCACCTTATTGCCGCGCACACCTTCTCCCAGGACCCCAGCTCTCTTTCTCTCGGTGTTCACGTCCACTGAAACAAGCAAGCACATCTACGTGGGCTTCCCCCAGACGCACGGAGACTCGCTCGTGTTCAAGTATCATTACCCCGATCGCTATCTGACAACAAATTGAGAATTTAAACACTGTACGCTGGCAATAAAAAGCATTGTTAAAAACTAATTTTAATTAAAAACTCCTGTCCGCCCGAGTCAATTAATCAGCCGCGCTTTAGCTAAAAATAGATCTGCCTCGCTCGCAGCCCCCCTCTCAGCTAGCGCTCTATAGATCTTCGCATGAAAATCGATACTACAACTTTACACTGCAAACATTTTGCAGCGCCGTGAAGTGCCTGAGCTCCGGCTGCTATTTCCCAGGGCTGAGCATCCCGCGCAGCAGCGGCGGCGGCAGGGCCGGCGCCGTCCCCGCATCAGACGGGCTGCGAGCTCCCCCTAGTCGTCAGCAGCCGCCACTTGCGGCCGGGGCACCAGGCAGCCCTGCGAGGCAACTGCGAGCCAGCAAAGTTTATTTTGGAAAGTCTTTTCTATCAACAAACAGCGCGGAGAGCAAAGCGATCGAGATAGGAAACGGGGAAGGGAAGTCGGCGAGCTGTGCGAAGCGTTTGGTTGACCGAAAAGGTTTGCGAGCTCAGCCCGAGGAAGACTTGCCGAGGAGGTGTCAACCGAAGTCGGTAACTGATATCAATAATTTGTACTTGTATGAGCACACACTCCTCTAAGTCATAATTATTGTCATATATGCCACAAGACAACCCTTTGTTCTGCGGAGGAGCATCCATTCTGCACAAGACAAGGGCTCCAACCGTTCCTGCTTGAAGGCAGCCAGGTTGTAAAAGCTTTAAGACTTTATTTCTCAATATTTAAATAAGCCTGACAAAATATGCTCTGCATCTGCCGACCAGCGAAAAAATGCAAAATGATTTCTCACCCGCTGTACATCTATTTAAGCCACTGAGCACATCAAGCAAAAAGGACAAAACAATCAGGATCCACAATCTAGTTACTCCGCATCAGTTTTTCAAAAATATTTTTAAACACCTGAAACTATGAAAATATGCCAGTATTTTTTTCATCTTACATGTCAAATATAAATATATCCAAATGAAAAGCAACCTGGAAATCAACCGCACGCAACCTCTTTTTTTTTTTTTTTTTCCTGTCCTATTTAAAGCCGACACATGTAATGTCTTTCAAAAACGCGTTAGGCTTTTCTGTGCACAACTGTGCGGGTATTATGAAAAAGTCAGCCATCTCCAAAATAATTTCCTCTCTAAATCTTCAGTCACAGCTTATGTTCTCTTTGCATGAGAGTTAATTACATTGGTGTGGGTTTTTTCTGTGAAAAAAGTGTATTAATTGCACTGAATCTAAATGCATTTTAAGAGAAGCTCCTTGAAGCAATCTGCAAAACTTTGACATGCAAAAAATCCTAGTGTTTTTCATTATTATTTCTAATGACTACGTACAAATACAAAATGGTATAGGAAATTATTACTCTTCCTAGGGAACCTGTTGACCAGGTATTGAAGAGCCTTCTTGGGAAACCTGGCTCTCCACCTCCAGGTGGAAATCATTGTATAATTTCACTGTGCCTTTCCCTCCCAGCCTTTGCTGCTGCCCTACAGAAACGTTCTTGCTTTGCCGCCTTCTGCAAAACTGCTATCAGTGAGCTTTTCACATGCTCTCATTTTTCGCATTTCCTTCAAATGCAAAATGCAGGGCTAGTCTGAAAGCAGATTTCTCAAGTTAAAAAAAGAAGATCTTAAGCTGGAAAATCAGCAATTTGAATCAAACCAAACTAACGTTTCTTTGCACAGAGCAGCTCTACAGCTCAGTTTCCTCTTTCTCTACCTAATTGCCTCTTTTGCTTTGTCCACCCATTTAAGTGAGCTCAGCTACCAAGTTTGTTCTGTCCACCATCACTGAGGAGAGGTCCAGAGCTGCTCTTTTCTCCCACGTGTGTCTCCCCTTTTTGTGCTGCACATGCATCTATTACAAGGCTGCCTGGGCAAGCCTGGCAAGGACAAACAGGCCACTCAGTTTTGCAGCCTTAAAAACCACTGTGCAAATGAGACACTGAAACTCTGGAGCACGGCTACGTTGCAGCCTCTCTGCTTTTTGTGTTTGTTTGTTTGTCTTACACTCAGGATCTAAACGTTTCTCTGAATACCAAGAGCATGAAACCCAATAAACTCCAGCTGAGCGGTGTCAGAAAACCCTTCTCTTTCTCTCTCTCCTCATCTCTCTCCCTATCTCTCTTTCTTTGCCTGGCACAGACCTCCAATCCATCCTGAGATGCAACTCTCCTGACAGATGCCAAAGAGGGAGAGGGAAAAAAAAAAAAAAAAAAAAAAAAAAAAAAAAAAAAAAAAAGCCCAAGCTAAACATGACATAAATGCAAGATTTCAGGAAACAGCACCAATTCATCCCGGCTTTGGGGGCTTGGCTTGGGGCTGGGTTTATTTTGTTGCAAGTGTTTTGGTTTCCTATTCCGCTGCCTGCTACTTTCCCAACTCCCCCTCGCAGAGGCCGGTCTGCTGGCTGCTTTGCCCCCACGAATGACACCTTCCCGAGAAGTGCGGGGATGGCAAGCCCCCCTCCTGCACGCCTGCAGCTGAGGCTCAGCGCCTGTGCGCTAAAATGCCTGCACTTCCTGCTCCCCCCAGCCCCAACCCCAGCCCCAGCCGCAGCCCCCCCGGCTCCCATCCCCTCCTCCCCTGGATACCTTCATTTTTTTCTGCCACTGTTCAGTATGCAGCCTGATTTCTCCGCCAGCTTCCTCAGGATGGAGAGATAGATAAATACAAGAGGGGAGGGAGGGAAGCTGCGTACCGCTCTGCTCTCCATTCCTCCCCAGCCTCCCCGCTAAACCCATTGTACACGCAGCTCCTCAGCACCTTTTAATGCTCTCCTGCCTCATTATTTACTTTCAAGTAAAGCGATCGGAAAAGGAGATCAAATTGGAAGAACAAACCTACCTGGCTCTCTCCTCCACCCCACCTCCCCCCCCCCAGCAGAAACAGCAGCAAGAAAAGAAATGTTTCACCCCTTGAAACAAATTCAGACGTGCGCAACAAACCAGATTTTCCGCACACCCCCCTTTCAACACCCCACATCTCCTCACAACTGAGACAGAAAAGAAGTAGGAGAAATTGCACAGGGCGATTTAGAGAGGGTTCAGGTTGTTGATGCGTTTTCTTAAAAAATAAGAAATTGGGGGGGGGGGAGGGGGGGGAGCACCAAGAAAAAGGGAAACGCGTTTTCTGAACCGGATGATTAAAAACAAAAATGCAATTAATGAAGAGGGAGTGTGTGTGGGGGGAATCCACCTTTTATGGTGATGCAAATCTGGCTCCCAAATAACAATGAATTAAAAACAAACCCCCCAGAAAGAGAGCTGAATACCAGATGCATCTTCATTTGTGTTCCAGTGTTCCACCAGCTGATGGGCTCGGGGGGGGGGGGGGGGGGGGGGGGAAAGGGGGGAGGAGGAACGGGTTAAAAAAATAAAGGAGCACACCAAAAAAAAAAAAAAAAAAAAGACAGAAAGAGCGAAAGAAATTGAAATTTCGGGACTCGCAACGTTTCCCCAAAACCCTCACCTACGAAAACAAACAAACAAAAAATCTTCCGGGAAGTGGAAAAATTATATAGGTATATATACATCGGTTCGCGAGGAAATCTTACAAACAGAAATTTATCACCGGTAACAAAGAAAGAGAGGAGCTCGCAAGCACCAAATGCTCCTGGCAGATGGCTCCTATTCTTGGCTTTCAGGGGAGGGGAGAGAAGCCGGGGGAATATTTTATTTATTTATTTAAATTCTTTAAAATCGGAACATAAATATTCGGATCCGCCGCGGCTCAGGCTCAGCCCGGGGCTGGCTCCGTGCGCGCCGCCGCCCCCCGCAGCACAGCAACTTGCGGACACGTCGGGGGGGGGGGGGCGGGGGTCCGGCCGGCCTCCCCGGTGGGGTGCGGGGCCTCAAACCGGCCTCCGCTCCCCCCAACAACCTCCCCAAGGCTTGCTCTGCTTTCCTAACACCCCCCACCTCGAGCGGGTCCGATGCTTTCGGGGGGAAATGCAGGACTCCCCCTCCCCCGGTTGTCCCCGCGGCCCAGTGGCGGAGGAGCAGCGGGGAGTGCTGGGGGGTCCTCAGCCGAAGCCCCCCCTTCAGCCGTGGAAGAGGCCCCGGGAGCTCAGAGAGGGGTGCCCGGTTTTGGGGAGACCTGCCCCGGCTCTGCCTGCAGCCGCCCGCTCGCCCCTCTGTAGGGTGTAGGGTGGGAGCGGGGAGGAGAGGGGGGATGCTGGGGGGGGGGGGGGGGGGCGGGGGGTCTCCTTTCCTTCCTCCGATTTATCTTTTTTTTTTTCTTTTTGGGGGGGGGGAGGGTGGTGATGTGTGTTTGCATTTCACAATGGGAGCTTCGGCAAAGTGCAGCCCCCGCTGCTGCCCCGCCGCCCGGCCCGCGTTTCATGCCCCCTCCGCCGCCTCGGCTCTCCTCTCTGCACCCCCCCTCCGCTCCCCAGCAGGCACCCCCGCCTTCCCCCGGCTCCTCTGCACCCCCTGCCCTGCCCCTAGCCCCAGCCGAGCCCGTCGTGCCTCTCCCCGCCTTTTGCAGGACGGGGACCCCTCTCCACTGCACCTGGGGCTGCATCCTGCCCATCTACCTGCCCCGCACCGGGGGGCTCGGCGCCTGCCTCTCGGCCGGCCCACCGCCTCCATGTGCTTCCCATCAAATCCCCCGGCCTCTCCTCTTCCCCCCACACCCCTCCCCGGCCCCGCTGCCCACCTTGATCCTCCCCGAACCCCCCCCGCATCCCTCGCCACCCCCCCCCCCCCCACCAGCCCCGGCTGTCACGCCGATGCCAGGCTCCCGGCCAACTTTTCCCAGCGCTCCGCTTTGCAACCCCGGTGCGGGGAGCGAGGAGCGGGGCCGGGGGCGAGCTGCGGAGCCCCTACGGCCCGGTACGGCCCGGCACGGCCCGGCACGGCCCCGTGTCCCCTCGGGGGGAGCCCCCGCCGCCCCCCGCCGGCAGCGCCTTTCCCCCGCTCCGCTCGGCACCGCTCGGCGCTGCCCGCCCGCCCGCCTCACCTCCGCACCGCTGCAAACGCACGGCAAAACTTCGGGCTTCTCCCCCCCCTCCACCCCCAGCCCATCCCCCCTAGCCGCACACCCCCCTCCCCTCTTTAATTCCCTTCTCCTCTCCCTCTCTCTGAAGTCATTTACTAGCTTTGGTTTCTCCTGGAGCCCCCCCCTATCCCCCCCCCCCAAGCCCGCTTCCTCCCCTTCCCTAATTTTGCTCCTTGATTTCGGCTCGATCTGGTTCCAAGTTCAAACTTACGTGTGATAATCTCTCTTTGTGACAAGTGCTGCGGGTTTCCCTGCTTGCGACGGGACATTGCCCTGGCATTTACACTGGCATCGCCTGGAGAGCTGCACTGGTCTGGGGGGATGTGTTGGGGGCCGATCCTCCTCCTCTTTTTTTTTCCTCTTTCTTCTTCTTCTTCTTTACCGAGTTCTTCTTCTTTCAAAAAAATAAAAATTAAAAGAAAAAAAAATAACACCTCCTTTTTGTCGCTGCTGTGGTGCACTGGATGGGATCTCCTCTCAATTAAAAATCATCATCATCAGGAAAAGCTTTCTCGCTCTTTTTTCCTCTCTCTTTCACACACTGTCTTTTCTCCACCGCTTCTGCCACTTGGACTTCCAAATCTCTTCTTGAACTTAGGAGGATATGCACCGCCAGTGACACTTTTCTCTTTCCCTCTTTCCAGAGTGCTTGGCAAATTGGCAAGTGCGCTTTTCCACCAGGAGGGTTAAAAAAAAAAAAAAAAAAAAAAAAAAAAAAAGAAAAAAAAAAAGGGAAAAAAAAAGAAAAAAATAAAAGAAAAAAGAAAAAAAAAAGGAAAAAAAAGGAAAAAAAAGAAAAAAGCAGGAATATAAAAAAAAAAAAAAGTACTTGAATTGGGATTGCCCACACAAAAAAAAAAAAAAAATGCCAAAAAAAAATGTTTTTCAGAGATTGACCCTTGCTGGGTAGATATATAGAGAGATTTTTTTTGAAAAGGGGTAGCCAAAACTGTGTCTCCTCTTTCCCAGCTCAAGTGGCACTGCTTTGCCCTGGTGCTTTTGGATTGCCAGTGCTCCTGCACCACTTTGCACTCTTCCCCCCTCGCCTGGCACTGGGACTGGAAGGAAGGAAGCCCCCAGTGCAGCTGGGCTGGTGCTGGCTATTACTATTATATATTGCAATGTGAAGATGGCGGAGTCCTGGTTCTCTGGGAGCGCTCTGTCTCTCTATGGCTGGGGCTGCCTCTGTACAATGGGATAAAATTCAAGTTCAAGTGCGGACGTGACGTTTAATCTGCACTAGAGACAAAAAGACCCAGAGAGTAGGAGCACTGGGGGCGACTAGCGGTGGCTTTTTAACATTGTACCCTGCAAGAGAACAAGAAACGCCACTCGCACACACACACACGCACACACACTCGCACACACGCGCTCGCACACACTCGCGCACAAACTAAAGCACATGCACGGAGCGGGGAGCAGCTCCGGGCTTTGTGCGCTTGCTGCTTTCTCGCCTAAGCGGAGGGAAAGGGGAAAGGGGGGGGGGGAGCAGAAAGCCGCATCCTTCCCGCACGGCCAAACTTCCCCGAGCCCGGGGGGGGCTCGGCCGGGGGCGGCCCGGGGCGGGGGCGGCTGCCGGGGGCCGGCGGCCGAGGGATGGAGGCGCGGAGGGGAGGATGCGGAGAGCCGCCCGGCCCTGCCCGTGCCCGTGCCCCTGCCGGTGCCGGGGGAGCCGGGGCCGGTGCCGGTGCCCCCGCCGTTCGCCATCGCGGTGCGGAGCCGGCAGAAGCCGCGGGCAGGCTCGGGCAGCCCGTCCCTCCAGCCGCCGCCGCAGCTCCTCGGCGGCCGGCGCGTTCCCCCTGCGTTTCTTTCCAACAGTTTTGCACCAACACCAGTGTCTGTGTGGGCTGGGGAGAGGTGTTTTTTTTTTTTCTTCCTTTTTTTTTTTTTTTTCCTTTCCTCCTCTCTCGCTAAAAGTGTGATGGGAGCGGGACACGCGCGCACACGCTCCGAGCCGCACACGCACACACACACACACTCCGACCTGCTTTCCCACCCCCTTTTCCTTAAAATCCTGGCGGCGAGGATTTCTCTTGGAGGAATTAAAGTCTCGGCCGCGAATCGGGAGACGCCGAGCTCCCAGGGACCGCATCTCGGTGCACTTTTCCTCCTATTTCCCACGCAGGTAAATGCCCACAGCTGCGTGCGCCTCTAACTTGGGAGATTCTTGGGAACCAACTTTTTCCCCTCTACCTCCGCTCTCCCAGCCCAGTTCCTCCGATTATCTTTTTTCTTTTTTTTTTTTTTTTCTATTTTATTTTTTTTCTTCCCTCTCCCTCCCCAGACAAGCAAATTGCTCGTGCAAAGAGCTTTCAGCACCACGTCTGGACAGGGCGAGAGGAGCGGGGAGAGGGGGAGGGCTGGGGGCTGCAGGCAGATGGAGCAGAAACCCAAGAAACCCAGCCTCCACCCGGAGCACGCCAGGAGAGCCGCTCTGCAGTCGTGTCGTTTACTTTCTCCGTTAAATGAATATATAATTATTTTATTTTTTTTTTTGGTATGAAATCGCATGAGAGCCTTAGGGGACCAGAATTCATCTCGGTGCCCTTAATCAGCTTTGAGGAAAATTTGGCTAAACAGCCCCGCTCTCGCCTCCTCCAGCAAATCTGCCTTTCCCTATCCCCACCCGCACACCCGCTCACACCTCGCGGTTCGCTGCTGCCAGCCCCCGGCCTCCTGTCCCCTGTCCCTTGTCCCCTGTCCCCAGCCCCCTATCCCCGACGGGGCGCCCAGGGCAGCCGGCCCCCCAGTTCCCAGGCCCTTCCGTGGGCTCGACACCCCCCACTCCCCCCGCGCCCCGGCTCAGCCCTCGGCCGCTACCAGCACACGGTAAACCGCAGCGAGCAGCGCTTATAAGCTGCCGAGTGAGGTTTTCGCCGTGGTTTCCCGGGGTCCTGCGTGGAAAAAAAAAAAAAAAAAAAAAAAAAAAACGAGCAGGGTGAATGAAGGGGGCCTGCAGCCCCAAGCACAGCTGTGCCGGGGGGACGAGGCCCCCGGGACACACGGGGGTGACCCCCTCGGGGATGCTTCGGCCGAGCCTGCGGGGCCGGGGGAGCAAAGGGAAGGGGCTCCCCTGCGCTGCCCTCTGCACCCAGGGCTGGGGGCTGCCCTCCCCTTGTCCCCCTGTTCCTTAAGGGCGAGGGGATAGTGAGTGCAAGAGGGGAACTGGAGAGGAATTGGGGCGGGGGGGCACTTTTTGCCCTCGGAGGTGCAAAGTCCGGCTCGCAGAGAGCGCAGCCGCTTCTCTGCGAGCCGCAGGGAGCTTATCGGAAGTTGCTGGGCATCATCTGTTGATTAACCAGTGTCTTCCAGTGGGCTCTCGGGGCGGGAGATAAGGGCCGGCAATGATTGACCAGGGGCTGCCCGGGCCGGGGGGGCCGCCGGAGCCCCCCTCCCGGCCGCAGCGCCTCGCAGGCTGCGGGCAGGGCTGCCGGGGTGAACCTTCCTCCGGCCGCCTCCTCCTCCTTCCTCCGAAAATACATCCCAATAGGGAAGGGGGGGAGGGGGGAGGAATAATAAAAAAAAAATCCAAAGTGATTTCTCAGTCTCCTCTTTCCTCCCCTGTCTGGCACTTGTGATCATTAGCACTGAAAGCTGTTAATGTCTTGTCTCACAGCTCCCCCTTTAGTCTCTCTGCTCTCCCTGTCTCGCGTTCAAAGCCAGATCAATAGCAGGCTCTTTCTAACCTTGACCTATCCCTCGACCCGCCTCCATCTGCAGCTGGCCCCGCCGTTGCCTTGTCCCCCCCCGCCGCAGCAGCCCCGCCGAGGGCTCGGGGTCCCCGGGGGCTGCCCCCTGCATCGCCCCCCTTTGTCCTGGGCAGCACGGCCGCGATGGGGAAAGGGCCGGTGTTCCCCTGGCCCCCACCCCTCCACCGGCCTGCAATGCGGGAGACGAGGCTCCCCATGCCAAAAAATATAATTAAAATTTAAAAATTTAAAAAATTAAAAAATGAAAAGGTAAAGAGGGAACATAACCTGCAAGAAGAGAGCAAGCTCATTGCTCTCTCTAAAGGTGCTGCTTGCTGTTTGTCCCTTGTTTAAATTACAGGGGAAAGCGCTTGCATGCACAAAATATCTTGTATTAGGGTAATCATCTTCTCTGTCTTCATAATATGCCAGGGATTTGAAGAGTTCTCATCTAGAAACACCGTCCTTATCATAGGGGAAAACAAGCTAATACGATGTTAAATATTCCATTTCACCCTACACGCAAGGCATGCTGAGTCAAGAACTCTCAGCACACACATTCTCAGCTTCTGGGTTTCTCTTTCTTTTCATTTTTCAAAATCATGCAATGTCTTTAGCTAAAATTTGGCACGGATGTAGATACATAAATAACAGTGGGATCAGTGTAAAGAGGAAGTCCCGATATCCTCACGGAAGATAAGCTTGTTGTGTCACTTGGACACATTTTGAATGCATTTCCACTTTCTCCCCATTTGCTCAAATAACTTTTCAGTGGAAGAAAAAATGGAGCTGCAGATTCTGTGTGATGTGATTTTAGTTTCTTCCCCATCTTTACTGAGAAAGCTCATGCTAAGTAGATTGTTTTTGATACAAGTCTGGGAGTTGGGAGAGAGAAGAGAGGGAGAGGGAGGAAAAGGAAGGAAGGAAGGAAGGAAGGAAGGAAGGAAGGAAGGAAGGAAGGAAGGAAGGAAGGAAGGAAGGAAGGAAGGAAGGAAGGAAGGAAGGAAGGAAGGAAGGAAGGAAGGAAGGAAGGAAGGAAGGAAGGAAGGAAGGAAGGAAGGAAGGAAGGAAGGAAGGAAGGAAGGAAGGAAGGAAGGAAGGAAGGAAAGAGGTTTGAGACAGTCTTGAGATGAATGAGGCTGCTGACCTCATTCTCTTTGAATCTTTAAATGTTGATGCTTGGGAAAGAAAAGAAGAAGAAAGAAAAGAAAAAGAGAAAAGAAAAAAAAAAAAAAAGAATAAACACAGGGTGTTGATCTGATCGGCTTAGTTAGCCGCTCCACCTTGTGAAAAGACACAGAAGCACAGGATCTAACCAGATCATATTTACATACATATTAATAAAGCTCCCGAGGTGGCAGTTCAGCCTTCACATACAGTGCAAGGATCTCTGCGAGTTCTCATTTTAGACCCATAAAAAAAAGATAAAAAGAGGTCTTTTGGGCTTCCCTGAATATTTTTCTGCAATGGTTTTATATCATTTCTGAAAATTACATAGTTAAGTGGCATCAAATTTCTGGGTGATATAATAACTCAAAATGTGTAATTTTTTTGTATCAAATCACTTTGCAGCCGTAAACAGAGCTTCAGAACCTCAATCAGAGGAATGATTTGGTGGTTTTTTTCATTTATGGCAAACAGTAAAATTGTTCTTGTTACTTATTCAAATATATATAAATTGCAACATTTATTCGCTTGATTTTCTTTTCCATGACACTGGTACGTTTTAGGGTGCAGTGAAATGAAGGCTTAAGAGGATAATGTATTATCCCCTGCTCCATTCCTGAGACATTTTGGAAAGAGGCAAAAGTGATACAGATTGTACTGTGTTTTCAAGACATTTGGTGTCCCTTCATTTTTGGTGGCTGTCACTTGCTAATGTTTCCAGGAGTGAATTTCAAAAATGAGATTTCCTCAACATTTACATCCTAAGCTTTCCCCAGAGTCCCCTTCTTATTCAATGGACTTGAGTTTTTTGTTTGTTGTTTGTTTGTTCATTCTTACTTTTTTTTCTTCCCTGCAGAATCCTTCATTTTTCCAACTCTTCCCAAGTGGTAAGCATACTAGATAGCTGTCCAAATGTTGGGACCCAGTTTTATTTCCAAACCTTTTTTCACTTAAAACAAGCAAAACAAAAACAAAAACAATGCCTATTTTACTCACATACACACACACCCCAAAAAATGAATC
This sequence comes from Aythya ferina, assembly GCF_964211825.1. NCBI lineage: Eukaryota > Metazoa > Chordata > Aves > Anseriformes > Anatidae > Aythya > Aythya ferina. The sequence goes on from NC_140301.1 coordinate 52,403,148, forward strand.
ACAGAACCAGCAAGCAAGAAGAAAACCACTGGGTTTTATTTTTGATTTATTTTTGATCAGACAAAATGCGGGATTGGGGCCTGATTTCCTTCTTCAGTTTAAAAAGTACATTTCTAAAGACATAATTTGGTCTGTTTGAGATTCGGACTTTCCAACAGTAGAGAATCAGCTGAGTTCCCATTGTGAGGAGACCCCCAGGGACTACAGGGAGAGTAAGACTTGCCCCTACCTTTGAGGCTCTCTCTGAAAGCCCTGTAATAAATTTCTGTAGCACTTCAATTTGCTCAGAGCCATGTCAGAGTGAGAGGAGGGCGATCAGCACACATCCCACACCAGGCCACCTGCATCTGTGTGTACACAGGCAAAGGTAGAGGGGAACACACCTTCCAGGATCCCAGTACCGGTCAGGCATCCAGTCTGCTGTAACTAAGGATGCCACCGAGGATGCCACTTGGGCATCCACATAATTTGGGGCTTGTCATTGTTATTCACCAAAATAAATAAATAAATAAATAAAATAAAAGAAGATGGGCAAAATCTGCTGTTGCTGGGGAGGCTTTTTTTTTTTTTTTTTAAAAAAAAAAAAAAAAAAAAAAAAAAGCTGGCACGAATTCCCTAACGAATTCAGTCCAAGGATTGTTTGTGTCTTTGGAAAGCAAGTGCCATCACTGCTCAATGCAGTAAGCTGAGCTTTGTGAACCAGCACTAGTTAGCACAGGCTTCACTGAAAATAAATAAATAACACTACATCCTCCTAGAAACCAAGGCATATTTTCCTCCAAAGAAGTACTTTTAAAACTGTCTCCATTATGTAAAAGCATAACATTTCCTCTGTCCAGAGATTCATGCACAACTCAGTTTGTGTGGCAGGGGGGACAAAGGACCCCTCCTCCATACATACTCCTTGGATCTTATACGTCCTGAAATACAGGATCCATACAGCTCTCCTCTGCTTTCAAGTGTAAGTGTGTAAGTTTCAACCAATTTCTTCTCTCCCTCTTCTCAGATGATTTTAAGAGGATTTGAAATCTTTGGATTGTTTAAAATAACAAAGGCCTCTAAGCTCTGAATGTGGCAATGAAATCTTCAGCTTGAACTCATGACAGAAACATTCCAGCCTGTCTCTTGTGAATCATGAAAATCTGAATCTGAACATCAGAAAAGAAAGGAACCTCATTCATTCTTGTTCTTTATTCCTCTCTGTTCTTCCTACTTTATTTTATTCAAATAGGGTGTATTCATTGTAACATGAATGGTGGTGGTGCTTGTTTTTGTTGTTATTATCAGTATTGCTATTATTATTTTTATTTTAACTTGGGCAGCTGAACTCAAACAGGGAAATTCATCGGTTTCTGGATTCAGTAGCAGCCTCTGCAGTTTCATTATTCCTGTTGACAATTAGGGAACAGAGAAGTGCAGATGCCTGGCCTGGGAGTGCTTGTGTATTGCACCCAAATTACACATTCTTGTTCACACAGAGTGAAGCAAAGTATGAATGTGAACGTCATTGCTCGTGTCTCAGGCAACTACTCACATCTTAATTGAAAATGATCAAATAACAGCATTCCCGTGGACAAACAAGTGCCACCTATCTCTGCACTCATCGAGGACAGCAGAGCTGAAAAGCAGGGCAGGAGCTGCCTTGGCCATCACACCCCAGAACAAGACGCCCAGGGCTGGTCTGTGCTTCCTCCCCTCTCAGCTCTTTGGAGGTGGCCTCAGTGGTGATGGCAGGGGCGTGATCCTGGCATCAGGATCCTGATTGCCACTGTCCCTGTTCTGATTTCGCAGGTCCCCAGACACCTTGACTTTCATTCTGCTTGGGAGCTACAGGTCACCACCAGGACACTGGGTGGGTTGTTCCTCACTCCTCACCTGGCACTTTAAAGTTTAGGATGAACTGGTCCACCTGAGAGCTGGGTGGACCAAAGAGTTGGTGGTACCATACTCAGAGGCCACAGAGATGCAAAGCATCTACAGAGCAGCAAATGAAGTCTTTTCTGAGCCAACTGTTCCACCTGGACCCCACTACAAATTATTGTTTTCAATTACCACCTGTGTACTCTTTCCCATGCAACTTATTGATGTAAAATTACAACAACACTGGTATAAATAAGTTATGCTGCGGTTGTAAAATGGAAGAAATTTTGTTGTAGCAATTATGTTCAGCAAGATGACAAAATAAATTTCCAGTGCTGTGCTTGCAGTAACCTGGGGAATTTAAACCTCATAATTTCCATTCATTTCAGATAATTTGGAGTAATTTCTATATGTAATAACTTTGTAATGAAAAACACAGCGGTACTGAAGTGATTTCAACTCTTTTTTTTTTTTTCCTATGGTATACATGGCACAAAATAAATAATAAAAATAATATTTCCTTTTTGTATGTGTTCAGTAATTCTTTCAGCAAAATCATAAACTAATACCAGGACTAAATCTCTGTCCATGAAATGAAAAATAAATTGAGTTAAAGAAAGTGAAAAAGTATGAAAGGCCTTGGATGTTTTATTGTGACTTTATTAAATTGTATCATCTCTATGCTCTATGGTATCCCCAGGGGTTACTGTTCTGGGGAAGGGCAGAGAGCTAGACAGGTACATGTCCCTAGATCAAAAGCAGAGATGGTTGGAGGAAATCCATACAAAAGTGTTTAATTCAACCCTTTAATTTTTGAAAGAGAAACTAGAAATAATAATTAAAAAAAAAAAAAATGAGAGAGGTGTGGGATAGTAGGACAAAAGGCACAAGTCGCTCTGGGCACTGATTTTCGTTAGTGCTTTTGATGGTAAGTTACTTAGAGACAGTAAACATGTGTAATCACAGAATATGTTCCAATACAAGGGAATAGCATTTAATTAGAGATAAGAAAGAGTACTGTACATCACTGAAGAGCTGTATCTGTGTCCTACTTACCATCACAACACAAGGCTATTATTACACAATAAACATGAAATCCTGTACTCTGCTCTGTGGAAAACGATGATTTCCTTAGGAAAAATAATAATACAATATTGATAATATGATTTTTGCATTTATGTCTCACTTGCATCTCTGGCTGGTTCATAAAGGTGGGCAATGATTGAGGTACTCCTTGTAGTGGTAAGGAAAAGGAGGCATAAAACGTGTTCCTATAACCTTGAGATGTTATACCCAGTCAAGCTGTGGCACAGAAGTGAAAATGTAACATTTGCATTCATCTGCTAAAAATTGATCCCCCAATGGCATTCTGACTTCTCTTTTTCAACAACAGCAATATTAAAAGGTCTATTGTCAGGTATTATGAGTATTGTAATTCCAAGCTGTACCAAGAAAGGGTCAGTTTGAGTAAATTCCCCCAGTGCTATACGTGGATGGTACTCAAGGTTGCTTCTGTCCCTGTGCACCCTTCCATTTGCAGATGCCCACTGCCTGCACACCCTTGCTGGTTTCTGCAGGGCCAGTGCTGTAAGCCAGACCACTTGAAGATAACATGAAATACAGGAGGACTGAAGATTTTGACAGCCTTCTGGGAACTTTGTCTGGAGGTCAAGGAAAAGCAGAACAGGGATCTCCAAAAGCCATAGTCTGCTCAGAGGGGAGGAAAAGAAAGCCAAGAAGAAATGAGGGATATCTAATGCGATGGCATTAAGATAAATTATTACAAAGTATTTGACTAAAGGTTCGACTTGCCTGTGGCTTGCTGGAGATACTTGCAAGCAGACTCAATGAATTCTACCTGTTTGAGGTCCTTGTACAGCCTCACAGCATCACACATCTCTCCAGAGGAGAGGAACACCCAGACTCTGATTTTGAAGGGGACACAGCTAGCCACAGAAAAACTCATGCACAAATTCTCAGCCTGGGGCTTACCTCCTACTACAATCAGTGGTCATTAGGTGCATAAATAATTCCTGAGGCTCTGTTGCTGATTTGCTCAAATCAGGATTTACCATACCACAGATGTGTGTGTCCAGAGGCCATGCCCTCCAGCAGATACTTAGGACAATTCACATCTAGAAAGACAACAGGAAATGTAAGGGAGGTGAAAGTCAGCCACAGTACAACAGCACACAGCAGTTGGCACCGAGGTTTTAAAAATACAGATTCCCATCCCCAACCTTCACACTAAAGAAATGGAAATGGAAACAAAGTTCTAAAAGCTAGAGGCAGGTAGAGGTCAACAGCAACATGCAATGGCAGGCAGCTGAAAAACTCTGATCCCTTCATCAAAAGCAGCCTCAAAAGCAAGGACCAAAATAGAACCCACTTGTGGTCACAAAGTTGAGGGGCTACATTTGAATAGTGGCTCCGTGCCTCTGTATTTTTGTGTAATGATGTTGCAGCTACTGAGAAGGAGATGTCTGCTGTCATTCTGAGCATCCACACCAAAGACCAGGAATGTTGTTTGAAATCTATTTTTTAAGCATAACCATATAAATATGCTCATTCTAACTTTTGTGAATTTTCTGATCCCCCTCCAGAATTACAGGTAATTGCATTGCCTTCCACTAAATTGCTCAGAAATTCAATACATGCTTTCCAAATATAATTTCTTAAGACAGTAAATTAATAGCTGTAAGCAAAGAAAACAAACATCTACCAAAGTACACACCTAAAATCAAAGACCTGTTTCCTCTGAGTCAGGTTAAGACAAACCTTTTCAAATGGCAATGCCCTTGTGTATCAACCATCATTCGAAGCCTTGACCCTTCCTGAGCCTTTCCTGCTGCAGAAGGTGTTTTACACTGAATCTTCAGAGGGACAGAGCATAGGTATTTGTTTTTCTGAGTATATGTAGTTGAGGTCTGCCTCTGAACTGAGATTTTTTTTTTTTAAATCACTGTCTTTTCTGCATTCAAAATTTAATTGAGATATAGAGCTCAAATTATCTATCCAGAAGCAAAAGTATATTGAGAGGGGGAAAGAAGAGAGAGATGAAGACAAAAGCAGGTGTCATTTTAAGTACATGACTAAGTCTTCTTGCATGTTAGATTATTCATGTGTTTGCACAATCAAGGCCTTAGACTAAAGTACACCCAAGACCACATTTGCCTATATGCACAGCGATGAGCACACTACCAGTGTTTGCCATGTAAAGGAGCACATAGAATTAGAATAAAACAATGCCAACAAAATCCCCCTCACCCCATGCGCAAATCAAATTCATGATGAGCAGGCCTGAGGGAGGGAAGCAG